>NC_040080.1:17265872-17356488 GCF_003369695.1 Bos indicus x Bos taurus | reverse complement strand
CCCAGCAGGTCAGATATGCTGCCCCAGACACACCCCGGTTCCAGCAGGCTGAGAGATCCCTCAGTAGGTCAGAGATGCAATCCCAGATACCCCAATCCAGCAGACACACCCTTTATCTCCCCAGTGTTCACACAGGGCTTGTCAGGACCTCAGGATAGCTTCCCACCCAGTGCACCTGTTGGCACCTTCTCCCCTCATCTGGCCCTAAATACAGCTCAGCCCCAATTCTGTCTCATCTCACAGGAGAGGCTATGACTTATGAGAGTTCATATACCAGTCCTAAAAGCCTCTGTCTACTCAGCACTTAGAGCTCAGCACAGAACACATGAAGTTCTGCAGACTCAGAACAGAGACCTGCCCCAGGTTCCCCTCCTCACACCTGCCCCATCTTCTGCCTCCACACACTCTCCCTGGTCCCCAGTTCCCCCTGCAGCCCACCTCTGCGCCTCTGCTCTCCGTCTAAGCAGCTGAGTCACCAGGATGATGAGGACCAGGAAGAGAAGGGCTCCCAGGATGAAGCAGAAGACCCAAGGCAGGAGAAGATGCCAGAGAGAGGATTTGAGGTTGGTCTGGTCCCTAAGCAGAACAGGAAAGAGGGTTGGAGAAGGTCCTGGGCAGAGAAACCCTCTGTGCCATAATTTCCAGGAGCTCTGAACAATGGCGCCCCAGTCTCAGATACAAGTACAGTAACAGTGATTCTCCAGGTCTCCTCCTCAGACAAGCCAACCTCACTCCAGCCAGTGTTGCCCCAAGGCAGAGCCAGGGATTGTCAGGGAGATGCCCTGCCAAAACAGCCTCTGAGGACCCAGCTCATCCCCTCTCCTTGGGCTTCAGGAGACAGAGCATCAAACAGTCCTGGGACCCACACCTCACTGATGAGGAGACACTCAGGGGCAGGTGGGAGATCCTTAGAATCTGCACCATGGGAACCAGACCCACTTGGACCCTGGGCATGAGAACCTTTTGACCCCGGAAACCAGGGTAGGGGAGTTCCCAAACATAACGCCCTGGCTCTTCCTCAACAGCCAGAGGCTCTTCAGACTCTTTCCTCTCCTGAGCTGTCAGAGACCCCACAGAACAGGCCCCAGAATCTCAGTATTCTCCCCTGACTGCAGATGGATCACAGTACCTGCTGTAGTCGGGGGCAAAGATGTTCTTGCACCTAAAGAGAAAAAGAGGACTTTGGGTAAAGGGAATTGGCCAGAATGCATAGCAGCCGTTTTTTCCCTCTTGAGCCTGAAATCACCCCTCAGTCTCCACGACATCAGTGTCTGGTCTTCCTGGCTCCCCTGTCCTAGATCAGAGCCCCAGCACCCGGGATGTCTGAACACAAACTCCCCACCACTCCCGGCCCAGCCCACTGCCCCTGTGCTGCCCCAGCTCACCCAGGGCAGACCCCAAGCCCCTCACTCATCAGAGCACCTCACACCAGCATCCTCCTTGTGCTTGCAGTCACTCTGCCCCCAGGGCTCTGCAGCACAGTCCCACAGGGAGGACTCCTGGCCCCTGCACTGCACCTCGTCCAGCCAGATGCTCCCATTTCCAGGGCCGAATGTCGCAGCCTGCAAGGCTTCCAGGGCCTGGCCACAGCCCAGCTGCTGACACACCACCTTGGCCTCTTCCAGGCTCCAGGAGTCATCCGCACACAGTGCCCCAGGAGCCGCTGTGCCAGACCTCCACCCGCCCTGAGCACTCGGTGTCCTCCTCCCCTGAGTCTCAGCTTCTCTCTGTCTGAAAAGGCAGCAGCCCCTCTTGTGACTGCCCTGGTGGGATGAAGGAGCCCCTGGGAGCCACAGGGGAGGGGGCAGGCCTGACGTACCTGTGCAGGGGGCAGCAGTTGGACAGCTCTTGGGTCTTCCTTCCTGCAGAGGCAACAATGGGAAGCTATAGTTCAGGGACAGCTGTGGGAGGTCTTGTCCCCAAACATGAGTAACTAAGGATTTTTGTCACAGTCAAAATGACAAGAGACCACAGAAGCTTCATCATCTACTTGGCTGAGAGGGTCAGTGCATGTTATCAGCAAGCTGAAATTACTGTATCTAATTAGTTGTTTACCATAACAACAGCAAACAAACAGACACAGAGACAAATACAAATATACACCTACATTTTGTAGACTCAACCAAAACCCATCAGTTAGATTTGAAAATATGAAATCATACTAATGACGTCCTACATGGTTCGCAGTGACACAGAAACAGAGAGTAAGTCACCTGCACACGAGATGTAGGCTTCCTCCTTTGGAAAGCATGAGTTGTAATTCCAAGGGGTCAGAAGGACACTGCCAGAGAGAGGGGTCAGTTCTCTGGCACTGGATTCCATCTACCCAGTGGGGTCTAGAACCTTCCCCTGAGACCACAGAGGTGTTGAGACTTCCACTGTCCCCACACAGGCCAAGCTGACTGCAAGATGATGGACACGGTGACATCATCCATGGGGCTGCGGCAGACACTACCCCCAGGTCCCGTTGTAGAAAACTTCCAGCCACCCAGCACACTCCTGGTCCTCGCTCACCATCCTGAGGCCAGGAACTCTAAGATCGAAAGAGAGGAGACAGGACACAGTGAGGCACCCCACTCAGTGCTCTGGGGTTTTACTCTACCCCAGAATAGTGATCATTCACCCCGACCCAGTGGAGGAGATGCCCACTGGGTGACAAGACTGACTTTTACCTCCCTTTCACCTGACTTTGTCCATTAATGTCTGTACATCTATTTCTACCACAGCAATGTAGAAATAAACAGAGAGGAAGACCAACTGGGCAGCTGCAGTGATGGGAGCTGAATCCTGATTCCCTGACAAAACTTCTAAAAGAACATGTGAAAGAATGTGATGTGGAGAGTGAGGTGGTTGACAGAATAATGGACCCCCAGAGATGTCCACAGTCTAATCCCCAAACCTGTGACAGTTACATTTCAAAAGGGATCTTACAGATGTGATTAATAAGGACCTTGGGATAGAGACATAAAGCTCAAATATTGGTGGATTAACCATGTGAGCCCAGCCTTACACATCTTTAAACTCACTACACTAAGAAATGTATCATCTTTTCTCAGCCCCAGTCAGAGGGAAATGTGAGTGAGAGAGAACAGTTGGAAGAGGCACTGTTGTCTGAAGAAGAATAAAGAGGGCCCTGAGCCAAGAAATGAGGCCACACAGAAACCACAAAAGGCTGGGAAAGGAGTCCTCCCCAGAGACTCCAGGAAGAATGCAGCCTTGTGGACACTTGGATGTTGGCCCACAGAGACCCTAGTTAGACTCCTAGCAAACAGAACTGTAAAGAAAAAATCTGAGTTTGCACTATGCCAGGCTCCTCTGTCCATGGGATTCTCAGGCAAAGAATGCTGGAATGGGTTGCCATGCCCTTCTCCAGGGGATCTTCCTAACCCAGGGATTGAACCTGCATCTTTTACATCTCCTGCAATGGCAGGCAGCTTCTTTACCACTAGCACAACCTGGGAAACCTAGGATTTCCAGGTGTTACTCCCACAGATAACTGCAGAGTGAGCCCTGCTTTCAAGTGTTAACTGTAAGAAACAGCTCTGTCAGGAAACACTACTGAGAATAAAGGACCAGAATCTCAGCTGCTGCAGGAGGAAGTGAAAGCACCCGGTCTTCACGTCTGCTGGAAAGACAGGCTACATAGGAGGAAGCCTCCTTCTCTGGTCCTTTCAGCATCTCTCCATCAGGGCTCAGATCCCTGTCCTCCAGGGCCCCACCCCCTCCCCCAGCCTGTGGACAGTGTGCAGCGCAGACCTGAGCAGATGACCCCCGCGTCCTCCTTGTGTCTGCAGTCGTGCCGCCCCCAGCCCCGGGAAGGGCACCTCCACACGTGGGACTCATTTCCTGTGCAGTTCAGGTCGTCCAGCCAGATGGGCCCTGGCCCTTCCCCAAAGTGAGCTGACCTCGTGGCATTGAGGGCTTCTCCACAGCTCAACTGCCTGCACACCACAAGGGCATCGTCCAGGTCCCAGCCGTCATCACAGATGGTGCCCCAGGAACCCTGGTCAAGGATCTCCACTCTCCCAGCGCAGAGACCTCCTCCGTCCACCAGACGGAGCTGTCTGCTCTCTGAGAAAAGAGAAATGGGACAATGGGGTGGTGACCTCAGGGGTTGAGTAGCATCTTCTCTCCTGTGGGACCCTCACCTGAGCAGTAGGGGGCGCTCTCCTCTGAGGCCGCAGAGCCTGCTGGTTCAGACGCAGAGTCGTTGCACTGGGGGCAGCACCTGGGTCTGGTTTCCTGCAGAAACAGCAACGATCAGGGGTCTGGTTGGGTTGAAGAACAGGAAACTGAATTAAACTAAATAACAACCTAGTGATGGAGTTTGAGATGAAAGCTGTAACAGCAGTGAAGTTATTATAGAGTTCAGTTTCTCCATGGAGAGGTCTGCTTCTGACAGTGCCACAATTTTTGTTTAAGCCAAGCTTTACACTGAGAACGAGTTTAAATAGTGTGTTCTATACCTAAATCTGGAGAAAGCAATGGCACCCCACTCCAGTACTCTTGCCTGGAAAATCCCATGAATGGAGGAGCCTGGTGGGCTGCAATCCATGGGGTTGCTAAGAGTCAGACACGACTGAGCAACTTCACTTTCACTTTTCACTTTTATGCATTGGAGAAGGAAATGGCAACCCACTCCAGTGTTGTTGCCTGGAGAATCCCAGGGACGGGGGAGTCCGGTGGGGCTGCCATCTATGGGGTCGCACAGAGTCAGACACCACTACAGCGACTTAGCAGCATCAGCAGCAGCATGCATTAATCTATATCTAAATAGAAGAAACAAAGCAAAATCTTTTCTGAAAGATTTCTAAAAGTTTTCATCTTCCATGTCTGTCACCAAAAGAAGGAAAAAAAAAAAAAACTCATACAAAAGAGATCAAATGGAAAACCAAAAGGAAAAAGAAGACATTCCCCAAAATTTCCCCAAATATTCAGCTATTAGAGTTACCTGACAGAGAATTTAAATAGCCCTGATTAAAGTGCTCTTAAGATGAATTGACAAAATGTGTTTCTTGGCAGAGAAATTTTAACAACAACAACAAAAAGTTCTAGAGCTAAAAAGCTTAATATTTGAATTTAAGAACTAAAGAATGAATGTATAAGCACATTAGATCAGCATAAGGCAGTTATTAAAACAGAAGATCAGAGGACAAATATTCTATTAGGTTGGTGCAAACATCACTGCGGTTTCAGACCACGAATTTTAAATCATTATAATTAGGCTCAGACATATCTTTATTAATTAAAATAGGAACCATTACAATCAACACATTTTTGCCAATGAGAAATTAGTTTGTTTTTTCCTGTAGTGTAAAGCTGTGCTTTGGGATTTGAGGAACTCTTGGAAAGCATTTTCTGCCTCCTGTTGGTTGTGGAAGCATTTTCTCTGCAAAAAGTTGTCAAGATGCTTGAAGAAGTGGTATTCAGTTGATGAGAGGTCAGGTGAATATGGCAGGTGAGGCAAAACTTCGTAGCCCAACTCGTTAAACTTCTGAAGCGTTGGTTGTGTGATGTGTGGCCAGGCGTTGCCACGGAGAAGAATTGGTAACCTTTCTGTTGACCAATGCCCGACTGCACGTGTTGCAGTTTTTAGTGCATCTCAGTGATTTGTTGAGCATACTTCCAGATGTAATGGTTTTCGCTGGGATTCAGAAAGCTGTAGTGGATCAGACTGGCAGCAAGTTTGGCCTTGGGAAGTGCTTTGCAGCTTCTTCTCAGTCCCACCACTGAGCTGGTCATCGCCAATTGTCATATAAAATCCACTTTTCGTCATAGGTCACAATTCAATTGAGAAATGGTTCATTGTTGTTCTGTAAAATAAGAGAAGATGATGCTTCAAATGACAAGTTTTTTGATTTGTGGTCAGCTCATGAGGCACCCACTTATCAAGTTTTTCACCTTTTGGCGTTTGCTTCAAATGCCAAACGACTGTAGAAAGGTCAACATTCAGTTTCTTAGGCAACTTCTCATGTAATTGTAAAAGGATCAGCTTTGATGATTGCTCTAATTGGTTGTGTCAACTTTCAATGGCGGGCCATTGCACTCCTCATCTTCAAGGTTCTCATCTCCTTTGCAAAACTTCATTTAAATAAATTCTTTATTATTTATTTATTTTTGGTGTTGCAGGGTCTTTGCTGCTGCTCAGCTTTCTCTAGTTGTGGCGAGTGGGGACTAGTCTTTGTTACAGTGCGCAGGCTTCTCACTGTGGTGGTTCTCATGTTACGGAGAGCAAGCTCTAGGGCTTCTGGGCTTCAGTAGTTGTGGTTCCCAGGCTCTAGAGCACAGGCTCAATAGTTGTGGTGCACAGGCTTAGCTGCTCTGCAGCATGTGGCGTCTTCCTGGACTAGGGATTGAACCTGTGTCTCCCGCATTGGCAGGCGGATTCTTTACCACAGAGCCACAAGGGAAGCCCTGCAAATCTTCTTGAACAACCACTGCATTATATGTTCATTAGCAGTTCCTGGACCAAATGCATTGTTGATGTTGCAAGTTGTCTCTGCTGCTTTATGACCCAGTTTGAACTCGAATAAGAAAATCACTTGAAATTGCTTTGTGTCTAACATCATGTCTATAATCTAAAATACATATGAAATAAGCAGCAAGTAATAAACCATAGCAAAATAAAAAGCAAGAAATACACATTAAATGATGTGTAACATAACCACATTTATTTAAGAATACATTCCAATATCAAATGGCAAATTTCAATAATGCAAAACGGCAATGACTTTTGCACCAACCTAACTGCAGGTCACATGGTAAGTGTCCTGGTTTATACTGCTGTGTAACAAATTTCCCCCCAAATTTAGCCACTGGAGGAAAAAATATATACTTCATTTTGCTTAAGACTTCCTGAGTCAGCAATTTGGGAAAGACTCAACAGTTCTGTCTTGGGGTCTTTCAGTGCTTGCACTTAGGTATCAATCTGGGGCTGCAATCAGCTGAGAACTGGACTGAACCTGTGGTTACTAAGGAAATTCCTCATAGTATTTTAGTGGTAAAGGGACATCATGACAGCAACCTAATCCAGAAAGATTTTATATGTTCAGAGAGAAATGAGACAGAATGAACCAAAAACTAGCATTGAGGGATTCCAGTTAAAGGTCATCTGGAAATGTTTATATTATTCTTCTAACTTTTCAGTGTCTCATATTACATCAAAATTTTAAAAAAATGTTAAAAGGTGAAAACAAGTCAGAGATAATTCATTCCTAGGACATCGTCCATAAAAGAAATACTAATAACATAAAAAATAAATAAAATGCTTAGGAAAAATGTAGAAGAAGGTGGACAAAACTTCTGAGAGAAATTTAAGACCTAACTGAATGGAGGGATATATTATGTCAATGGCTTCCCAGATGGCTCAGTAGTAAAGAATCGCCTGCCAGTGCAGAAGTGGGTTCAATATCTGGGTCAGGAAGAAGCCCTGGAAGAGAGCATGGCAACCCACTCCAGTATTCTTGCCTGGGAAATCCCATGGACAATGGAGCCTGGGCAGACTGCACTCCATGGGTCACAAAACAGTTGGATGCAACTTTGTGACTAAACAACAACAAAAATTATGTCAATGAATTGAGAGATCCAAAATTGTCAAAGTCAGTCATTCCCAAATTTCTGTGTAGATTAAATCTAATCTTAATCAAAATACTCTTATGCTATTTTTTTAGGGAGTGTGAAAAATAACAAGCAGATTCCAAAATTTAGACAAAATACAAAATACCAAGAATGACCAACACAGTTGGTAAGAAAGGAACAAAGTTAAAGGAGTTAATATAAAGTAACCCCTGTAAATTAAAATTATCTAGACTTATTATAAAGTTATAGTAATTAAGAAAATGCAGTATTTGTGCAAAGATAGACAAATGATACAGTGGAACAGAATACAGAGTCTTTAAAAGGACTCAGACATATGTGCTCTTCTGCTTAAGATAAAGGTAGCACTGCAGGGGGGGAAAAAGTCTCTCCAGAAAAGATTCTGAGTGAATTGGATGTCCATGTGAAACATGACTTATCTTACACAGATATCAATCCCAGAAGGAACGTACAATTACATGCAAGAGAAAAAGAAACTTTTGTAAGATACTCTAAGAGAATATTTTCATGATCTTGGAGAAGGGAAAGTTCTTTTTAAAGGGATATAAGAAGTATTAAATATACAGGGAAAAGTTGGCAATTATATTAATATTTCCTTCAAATTAAAAACTTGCTTTATCAAAGGATCCTGTACCATTTAGAAAAAGAAAATACCAAATGTTAAACACACAAAATAAGTAACATATATTTGTGCCCCAAGTCATTGTCATGCTACATTCTAGCATTATATTTATAATAGTCAAGAGCAGGAAACAACTCAAATCTCTAACATCAGTTGAATGGATCAATGGCCATGGTATCAATGAAAGCAATATTCTACAGTAATAAAAATGAATAAAGTACTGCTATAAACAACATCATGAGTGAATCCTAAACATAATGTTGAGTCGAAGAAGTCACACACAAAAGAAAACACACTGCATGATTTTATATAAAGTTCAAAAACTGATAAAACACTCTATGATAGTAGAAGTTAGATAAGCAGTTTTCCCTGGAGAGGAGGGAGGCCAGTTATTGGAGGCAACAGTGACTCTTGGGGCTGGGAATGTTCTCTTTGCTCCTCTGGGTACATGACTGAAGTCTACACGTATTGCTTATACACTGTCTTCTATGATCATATGTCAATAACAATGTTGCTTTAAAATATATTATTCCCCTTCACACTTCTTGCCCTAACCTGAAAAATGAGTGAACAATGAGGAGCACCATATTTCATCATGAAATATCTTCCAAAGCCAGTTTTCCCTCACTCTCTGCTCTTGGGGACATTTCACTCCAGGAGCATCCTAAGTACCAATAGCCCTTCCCTGTCTCTTACCTGAGCAGGTCACAGAGGCCGTGTTGCCATGGGAACAGTCAGGACCACCCAAGGCAGTCACAGGGCAACTCCACAGGAAGGACTCTGCCCCCGAGCAGTGAAATCGGACTGTTGAGATCTGATCACCTCTCTCCACCAAGTGTGGTCCTCTGGGGGTGGAGATGGCGACTCCACAGCCGAGCTGACGACAGACAACATTGGCATTGGCCAGACTCCAGTGGGAGGCACAGAGCGCTCTCCATTGTCCAGAAATCTTCATCTCCACCTGCCCCTCACATTGAGAGGAGCCATTTGTCATGAGTCGGACTTCTGAGTATGCTGGTAGAAGAAGACAGAGTTTCAGCAAAATCACATGACTTTCTCACCTGAACAGAGTGTGCAGGGAGGTTAGTCCTGACCTGCATCTCACCTGAACAAACAACCTGAGCAGCTCCACTGTGGTGACAAGTGCCCCCTGGACAAGGCACTCTGGGGCACCACCAGAGCTTACGTTCCTTCCCCTCACACCTGAACTCTTCAGCCCAGACCTGGCCATCAGACTCTCTGAAGAGCTCGTGTCCCAGAACAGACACAGCCTCGCCGCACCCCAGCTCTGCACAGATGACTTGGGCAGTGGGGAGTGTGAAGTTTCCATCAGACACTGGGGTCCAGTCTTCTCCAGGACGTACTTCTACTCGTCCTGAGCAGGGTCCATCATCTCCAACCAGACGCACAAATCCTAAGAAAACAACAAGAAATCCAGTGAGTGCCCATAGACCTGGTTTGGCAATTGGAAACAATGTCACAGGCAATAATGTGAAAATTTTTCTTTTCCAGGAGTGGTGCCTGGAAAGAGAATTGGACAGTTATTTTCAGAATTTCATGAGCAAGTATTTTCAAGACCAAGTTTCTGAAAAGAAACCCTGAAGGATTTTCAGGGTCAGTTTGAAATGGCTGATTTCCAAAAACATGCATTTTGAGGTTAATTAGGGATGTGAATTTCTCATCTAGAGGCCTGGAAACTACAGAGCCCAAGGATACTGCTCTGTAGTGGGCACCAGGCTCAGGTTCAGAGCTGTACTAACCCAGAGTGAAGTAGATCCATGGGCCTCAAGAGGTTAGAGGACTAAGTGCCACACAAGTTTAGAGGGCCATCCTGAGATTTCTGGGGCCAGAATACTGGCCAGTTTTCTCTCAGGAAACAACACTTAAGTCTCTGAAGATAAGGAAAATCACGCAGGCTGGATCTGTGAGTGCTCAATGACAGTAGACAGACTTCTGGCTTAACAGGAGGAAAGCTAGACATTATAACAAGATTTCACACATGTTTCTTAAAATTTTTCACAGTGAAAAATTCCAAGAATTTCTTAGGTGACCTGATTTTGGAAAGTTGTCCAGAAATCAGTTTGGATAGGAAGAAAGCTCAGAGTCATAGGAGAAGGGGCTGGTCATAGCCATCTTTCTTGAAAGCTTAGAATTTATCAAAGAACCTGGGAGAGAGTGAGTTCTCAGTGGGAGCATGTAAAACAGCTGAGGTTTTTAATTACTTCATACTAGACATGTGATGGAGAAGGCAATGGCAACCCACTCCAGTACTCTTGCCTGGAAAATCCCATGGGCGGAGGAACCTGGTAGGCTGCAGTCCATGAGATCGCTAAGAGTCGGACATGACTGAGCGACTTCACTTTCACTTTTCACTTTCATGCATTGGAGAAGGAAATGGCAACCCACTCCAGTGTTCTTGCCTGGAGAATCCCAGGGACGGGGGAGCCTGGTGGGCTGCCGTCTATGGGGTCGCACAGGGTCGGACACGACTAAAGCGACTTAGCAGCAGTAGCAGCAGCAGACATGTGAACTTTAGGAAATGCTAAAGAGTGAAGATGAGTTAAAGTATTTTAATCCTGTCTATATGCTATTTTTTCCTTTCCTATTTGGGTTCTTGAGAAATAGCTACCATGCTATAAAGAAAGAGAGGAAGAGAGCAGAAGGCAAATAGTGAAGTGAAGTGAAAGTCACTCAGTCATGTCTGACTCTCTGAGATCCCATGGACTATACAGTCCATGGAATTCTCCAGGCCAGAATACTGGAGTGGGTAGCCTTTCCCTTTTCCAGGGGATCTTCCCAACCCAGGGATCGAACCCAGGTCTCCCGCATTGCAGGCAGATTCTTTACCAACTGAGCTACAAGGGAAGCCCAAGAATACTGGAGTGGATAGCCTATCCCTTCTCCAGTGGATCTTCCCAATCCAGGGGTCTAACTGGGGTCTCCTGCACTGGAGGTGGATTCTTTGCCAACTGAGCTATGAGGGAAGCCCAGAGAGCAAATTAGCCATACATAATTTAGAAATTTTCAAATTGCAAAAGCCTCAATATGGATGAAAGATAGAATATTTGGGGGAAATATTTGTCCAACAAGTTTTTGACACATTTTATCCCCTGTGCTCCTCCCATCAACCACTTCACCCTGCCACCTTTCCCATTTCTCCCACTGCAGACAAGAGAAAACAATCTTAAGAACCACAAATGGGTGCAAAGGAAATTCTGAATGGGAAGAACTTCTGTAGGAGTGGAGTGAGGTAGGGTGTGTGGTAGGTTAAATGGGGAGTGGATGGGGTATGAAACTGAGAGAGAGACCAAAGAAAAAACTCATGATCATGGTTTGAACTTCAGGGACCATATTTTGGGTAGAGGAAGGTAATCCAAATAAAAAAGAAACCCACAACATAAAACACTTTATTTAACACACTTGTCTGGTTTCAAAGTATGCTCATGATAATTTATGTATATGGTGAAATTCTTTCTGGTAAAGGATTCTGATTATATAAATATGTGAACTTTGAAGGTTCAGAAAGAATATTCTAACAAAATGAAAATCTACTACAGAAAAACAGGAAAGAACAGAAAAGACCTAAAAGAAATTAAAGACTTGAAGGATCAGCTTGACTACTTATACAATGGTGAGAGAGAAGATGGTCTGCTTGCCTTTTATTATTTATCACTCTCATCTCCCCAGAGAGACACAGGTTAGAACTTCTAGTCTGGTCTGGTTGGGAGTTTGCTCATAGGCAACACATTCTAATTAAAGCATTTTCAGTCAACACTTTTTAGTTGCTATATTAACCCCGAAGATTATAGATTAGGCAGAACATGAAAGAAATATTTGTTATATGCTGTTTTATGTACCCTGATATGTGTTAAATGCTCAAATATACACTGAATAATCAAAAAAGTCTTATACACATAAGGATAGACTCTTCTGAGACAAATTAAGACTTTTTTTGTTTTCTATTTGATTTTAAAATTTGTGTGGGAGATTATGTGTGTGAAAACTGCGAGAAAGTTTGTGGAATAGAAGGCTGATGTCAGTTGATAAGGATATTAAATATAATAAAAATATATCCTTCTCTGGTCTCTTGCTGTACAGACATCCTGCTTTCTTAGGCACACACAGCATCCTCCACACCACTCCTGGACCATCAGTGCTGCTCAGAACACCCCACATGTGCCTTTTTCAGTTCCTATTACAGTCCCTCTCCCTCCCAGCTGCCATAACTCTCTTCTACCTTCTTCAAAAATTACATCTGTCCCATTACTCCTATTCATATCAAACAAACCCCCAAATTCAATTCTCTTAAATCATTGAAGTCATCAGGTATAAACTATATAATTTCTTACCATAAAACACAGAAATTGTATTACTTCCACTTTTGACTTGTCAGTGTATGGCTAAGTGTTCTTCCAAAGTTTTGGCCTATACAGATGTCTTAAAAGAAAAAATGGGCAGAGAATCTCTGATAGTAACAATCAAAGGAGAACCTATGACTCAGAGCACTTCATCCAAAGTTCTCTGGTCTTACCTGCAAAGGCCTATGAATATTTACATCTAAAATTTCAAAAGAGACTTGCAATTTGGCACAAATCCATCAATTCCTGTCTCATGTGATTGATCTTCATCTTCATTATGAAGATCAGTTTTCATTGGAATAGTTTAATCTACTATGTCAGTAAGATCACTGGAGAAGAAATAGCAGAGACTTACAGCAGGAAAGTAAATGAAGCACATCACCCACAGAAGCTTTGTGCATTCACGGAGGATGGGTCTGTCAGTCCTCTCTAGCCCATCTATATCCTATTGCCCCAGTGATCAGACACCAGCTTCCATGGCACTTTTCATTCTGCCATCACAGGGTAATACACTGACCATACCTGAGCAGACGACTCCTGCATCATTCTCATGACTGCAGTTGTGCAGTCCCCAGCCCCAGGAAGGGCACTTCCACACGTGGGATTCCTTTCCTCTGCAGTCCAATGCGTTCAGCCAGATGGGCCCTGATCCTGCCCCAAAGTGAGCAGACCCCATGGCATTGAGGGCATCTCCACAGCCCAGCTGCCTGCACACCACGCGGGCATCGTCCAAGTCCCAGCCGTTATCACAGATGGTGCCCCAGGAGCCCTCGTCAAGGATCTCCACTCTCCCGGCGCAGAGACCTCCTCCGTCCACCAGGCGGAGCTGTCTGCTGTCTGAGGAGACAGAAATGGGACAATGGGGCATTAACAAGGGGGATAAAGGTCTTCTGTCCTGTGGGACCTTCACCTGAGCAGTAGGGGGCGCTCTCCTCTGAGGCTTCAGAGTCCCCTGGTTCTGACAGGGAGTCATTGCACTGGGGGAGCACCTGAGTCTGGTTTCTTACAGCAGTGATAAGAGAATAATAACATTGAAAATGGGCAAAAACAGGAAATATTACACTACTGAGTAGGGTGAGACAGAAGTGTTAACCTCTGATTTGTAGAGTTCTGCACAGCATCTGAGAAAGACTTAAAAGAAATGTTAATCTCTACCAGGAGCAATTGAATGAGTTCAGAGTCACAGGTATGGGCTGGCTGCTTAATGGATTCCTTATAAATCACACACACATTGGTGCCCTTGACCTGAGAGCTAAAGGGATTAGATTAAAGGAAATGGAGTCAGGACCCGGCCTCATCAGAAGCCCTAGGTAGCAGCCATGAATCCTCTATCGTTAGAATCAGTCTCCTTGGTACAGTCACGCAGAATTGAAAAACAAATGGACCTTGAGATGTCTTGGTTTGCCCCAGAATATTTCACTGATGGCTCTAAGCTTCAGACTCCAGATCTGGATACTTTGTTTTAAGAAAATGTGATCTCTTTGAGTGGATTGGGCAACCTTGCATGAGAAATGTCTCAGGTGATATTGATTGACATTGACCAGATTCCACTGGGAATCTTGGAATGCTGCTTCTCTCAAGTAAATATTATCTTTTCTTGCACTTTGTGTCAGGAATCACTATTATTCAAAGTTAGGGGTTATTTGTTCTCCAGGGGGAAAATATTATGCATTTATAACTTTACCATAGAGCAGAAATAGGTTAAATTCTTGCTCTGAAAGCATTTGAACAAACGATACTGACAGACTCACTGCGTTGTTCTTCTTTAATACATAAAAAGCAATGTAAAGAAAGGTTAAATGATGTCTATTCAGTGTTGCATTTTAAGTGAATGATGAAGTAGAGAATAAAATTTAGAATTTTATACTTTCATGAAGAAGGGTTCCAATGGAGGGGTTCACAGCAGGCCAGTGGTCTGCTGGATACAACTTTAAATGCTATAAAATGTTAGATAAAAAATGAAGATATTAGACATTTGTGGACACAATATGAACTAGACATGCTAAAATTCTAAAGAATGGAGATCATTTCATTGTTAACCAAGGATCTGAAGCTTCTCTTTCTCTATGGGAATTTCCCAATTTGTTGCCTGGGTTAATGGATCAAAGTGTGACAGAGAAGCCTGCATGACTTGGGGGTTACCTGGTGCTTCAGTGACAAAACTGGAGACTTGAGAGCCTCTCTCATATAGCAGATTTTCTCCTCAAATATCTGCCCAGTAAACACGCTGTCAATGACAGGAGGCCAAAGAACTGTGTCAAACACCTTGGAAAGAGTGGATATTCCTTCATCCCCCTGACTGCTGAGCTACCAAAACATTCAGGTTTTCAATTATAAACTCTAAAAGCCCATAACACAGGGGCAGAGAAATCAGACGTAGACTGAGTGCTACAAATACTGCAACCCAGACTTGTTACAGCTCAACCCTAGCTAGTATTTAGACATCTGGGTGGTCTGAACCCCTTCTCCCACTTGCTTAACAAAACAGAATATGAATCCTTTCAGGTGTTAGAAAATGTATCTGGGATATC
The DNA here is from genome assembly GCF_003369695.1 of Bos indicus x Bos taurus. Lineage (NCBI taxonomy): Eukaryota > Metazoa > Chordata > Mammalia > Artiodactyla > Bovidae > Bos > Bos indicus x Bos taurus. The sequence goes on along the minus strand of NC_040080.1, from coordinate 17,341,381 downwards.
TTATTTTCTTATGCATCATTTTTCTCATTCAGTTAAAAATTGCATGGTATGTAAACAGATGGATGACATGACAAATTTAAAAATTGAAAAAAGGAAGGTAAGAGAAGGCAGAGACACACATGCTAGATATGCTGGAGTTAGCAGATAAGGATTTTAACTATGAACAATGTGTTTAGGGGGAAAAGAGGAAAGGAAAGAATCAGTAGGTGAAAAATGTTAACAAATAATTGTAACTATAAGAAAATCAAAGGAACAGTTGCCAACTGAAAATAAAATATGTAGAATTAAGAACTGAATGAATAGGTTTAAAAGAATTTTAGACAGAACTGAACACAGAATTAGTGTCTTAGAGGAGTCCTAAGAGAGATGAGGAGGAGGAAAAAGGGAAGGACGAGAAGGAAAAAGCGGGGGAATAGGAGGAGAAGAGAAACAGAGACAGTGCAGCAGAAGTAATATTTGAAGATATAATAATTAAGAATTTTTTAAAGGGAAAGAAGTCTATGAAAACCTCCACATCTAGTAAAGCTGCAAAAAATCAAAGGAAAATCTGGAATAAATTTTTTTAATACCAAAGAAAGAAAAAAAGGAGAGAAAAAGGAACATGAAGCACATGGGTCAATTAAAAGGAAATGGAATACTGTATTGGGATGACCCAGAGGGATGGTATGGGGAGGGAGGTGGGAGTGGGGTTCAGGATTGGGAACACGTGTACACCCGTGGTGGATTCATGTTGATGTATGGCAAAACCAAAAACAATATTGTAAAGTAATTAGCCTCTAATTAAAATAAATAAATTTAATTTAAAAAAAAGGAAATGGTAGATACTAACCCAACAATATCAGTAATTGGATTTGCAATCTAATTACAATGGATTAGATACTTCAAATTAAAGCCCCTCTACTAACTGATAAGGAGAAGGAAATGGCAACCCACTCCAGTGTTCTTGCCTGGAGAATCCCAGGGATGGGGGAGCCTAGTGGGCCGCTGTCTATGGGGTCACACAGAGTCGGACACGACTGAAGCGACTTAGCAGCAGCAGCACTAACTGATAAACCAACAAAATTTGTGTAAATGCTACCTGCAAGATACTCACATTGTATATGAGAGCGAAGAAAGGTCAAAAGTAAAATGATGGGGAAAACGTATATATTATGTGAATACTAGGCTTCCCAGGTGGTGCTAGTGGTAAAGAACTTGACTGCCAATGTAGGAGACATATGAGACATGGGTCCAATCCCTAGGTCAGGAAGATCTCCTGGAGGAGGGCATGGCAACCCACTCCGGTATTCTTGCCTGGAGAATCCCATGGACAGAGGAGCCTGGCTGGCTACAGTCCTTAGCAAAGAGTTGGACATGACTGAAACGACTTAGCAAGCCTGGACACATGTGAATACTAACTATAAGAAAGCTGCAGTAGCTATAGCAAGGTCACAGAAAGGAGATTTTAAGGGAAGATGTGCTAATTTAGTTAAAGAGAATATTTTCATGATTATACAGTGGTACGCCCTTAATAAAGATATTACAGATATCAGAATCCAGGGAAGATATTGAAACATAGCTTTGAAATACAGAATAATACTTGACAGAATGAAAAGAAGAAATAGATAAAATAACAATCAACCTGGGGGAACTTTAACAAATCTTTTTCAATACCATGCAGGCCAGGCATACAAAAAAGAAGGAAGACTATAGTAGATGTAAAACACCACAATCAACACATTTAGCTAAATAACATATAAAGAGCAATGCACCCAATAATGAAAGAATTCACATTATTGTAAATGCACTAGGAACATTTATCAAAAATGACCATATGGTAGGACCAAAACCTTCAGATAACTGAATCTATACAGAGTATTTACTCTGGCCACAGTGTAATTAAATTAAGAATTAATAAGAAAATACGGTTAGCCATCCTTATTTGGAGAAATTAAGCAACACCCTTCCAAAACAGTACCTGGGTCTGGGAATAAATTTAAACCTTAGAAAATATTGTGAAATAGTGATAGCAAAGATATGATATAACTAAATTCTTCTAATGCAACTAAAGTAGTGCTTAAGGGAAATTTATACTTTAGATTTAGAAAAGAAGAAAGGCTGAAAATGAAAAAACATGTAAGCTTCTATTTAAGAAACTAGGAGAAGAGAAAATAAAGCTTAAAGGATACAGAAGTTGGGATTAACAAAGAAAAGAACAAAAATTAATTTTAAAAAAGAAGGTAAGCATGGTGGTAGTGATGGTGGTTTAGCCCCTAAGTCAAGTCCTACTCTTGCGACTCCATGAACTGTGGCCCACCAGGCTCCTCTGTCCATGGGATTTTAGGAAAGAATATTGGAGAGGGTTGCCATTTCCTTCTCCACGGAAACTTCTTAACCCAGAGATTGAACCTGCATCTCCTGTGTTGCAGGTGGTCTCCTGCATTGCAGGTGGTCTCCTGCATTGCAAGTGGATTCTTTACTGCTGAGCCACCAGGGAAGCCCAAGGTAAGCATGATAGAGAAAACAGAGGAAAACCTTTCAAACATGGCTCCTTGAAAACTGATAACCACTGAGCAATACTAACGAGAACAAAGAGAAAATGAAGTTAACAATACCAAGAATGAAGAAATGTCACTATAAATCATACAAAATTTTTGGTCATAGTTTTATTGAGATTAAATTTACATATCTAATGTGGATAAATACTCAGAAGATATTCAATTTCTCCACAACCTTGCCAACACTTATTCTTTTTTTTTAAATCATAGCCATTTTGAGAGGTGTAAAATGATATCTCTTATGGCTGTGATTTACATTTCCCTGATGACTAATAATGTTGAGCATATTTTCCTATACCTATTGGCTATTTCTATATCTTCTTTGGAGAACTGTCCATTCAAGTCTCTGGTTAATTTTTTAATTGGGTTATTATGCTTTTTTTCTTGTTGTTGTTTTGCACTTGAGTTTTAGGATTTCCTTATATATGTTGCAAATTGTCTATTTTTGCCTGTTCTTTTGGTGTCATATCCATGAAATCATGAAATAATGTATATTTATTTGGTGAGGAACTAAATTATCAGGTATCTAAAATGTAATTTGTATATGTTGATGATATTACAACATCACACACAGTAAAATAAATTCAGATTCAGTAAGGTTATAGATTCATCTCACATGCTAGTAAAGTAATGTTCAAAATTCTCCAAACCAGGCTTTAGCAATACGTGAATCGTGAACTTCCTGATGTACAAGCTGGTTTTAGAAAAGGCAGAGGAACCAGAGATCAAATTGCCAACATCCGCTGGATCATGGAAAAAGCAAGAGAGTTCCAGAAAAACATCTATTTCTGCTTTATTGACTATGCCAAAGCCTTCGACTGTGTGGATCACAATAAACTGGAAAATTCTTCAAGAGATGGGAGTACCAGACCACCTGACCTGCCTCTTGAGAAATCTGTATTCAGGTCAGGAAGAAACAGTTAGAACTGGACATGGAACAACAGACTGTTTCCAAAGAGGAAAAGGAGTATGTCAAGGCTGTATATTGTCACTCTGCTTATTTAACTTATATGCAGAGTACATCATGAGAAATGTTGGACTGGAAGAAAAACAAGCTGGAATCAAGATTGCCAGGAGAAATATCAATCACTTCAGATATGCAGATGACACCACCCTTATGGCAGAAAGTGAAGAGGAACTAAAGAGCCTCTTGATTACAGTGAAAGAGGAGGGTGAAAAAGTTGGCTTAAATCTCAACATTCAGAAAACGAAGATCATGGCATCTGGTCCCATCACTTCATGGGAAATAGATGGGGAAACAGTGGAAACAGTGTCAGACTTTATTTTTCTGGGCTCCAAAATCACTGCAGATGGTGACTGCAGCCATGAAATTAAAAGACGCTTACTCCTTGGAAGGAAAGTTATGACCAACCTAGATAGCACATTCAAAAGCAGAGACATTACTTTGCCAAAAAAGGTCTGTCTAGTCAAGGTTGTGGTTTTTCCTGTGGTCATGTATGGATGTGAGAGTTGGAATGTGAAGAAGGCTGAGCACCAAAGAATTGATGCTTTTGAACTGTGGTGTTGGAGAAGACTCTTGAGAATCCCTTGGACTGCAAGGAGATCCAACCAGTCCATTCTGAAGATCAGCCCTGGGATTTCTTTGGAAGGAATGATGCTAAAGCTGAAACGCCAGTACTTTGGCCACCTCATGTGAAGAGTTGACTCATTGGAAAAGACTCTGATGCTGGGAGGGATTGGGGGCAGGAGGAGAAGGGGACAACAGAGGATGAGATGGCTGGATGGCATCACTGACTTGATGGACATGAGTCTGAGTGAACTCTGGGAGTTGGTGATGGACAGGGAGGCCTGGCGTGCTGCGATTCATGGGGTCGCAAAGAGTCGGACATGACTGAGCGACTGAACTGAACTTAAGGTTATAGATATTCTTTACTCAAATTATAAAATTATTTGAAGAAAATAATATGATGCTTGGGGCTGGTGCACTGGGACGACCCAGAGGGATGGTATGGGGAGAGAGGGGGGAAGAGGGTTCAGGATGGGGAACACATGTATACCTGTGGCGGATTCATTTCGATATATGGCAAAACCAATACAATATTGTAAAGTTAAAAAAAAAAAAAAGAATTTTTTGTAAAAAAAAACAACAAAAAAAAAACTCCTATATCCTCAAAGAAAATAATCTGATTAAAAGCTATTTTGAGATGAAGAATGGCATCTGAAACACTGCATTAAAGGCAGAATTCATAAAAGTAAAACATAGTATATTTGATCATATAACCACACCACATACACAACCCTAAAGACATATGCAAAAAATGGGGTACTTTCAGAAGTATTTAAGAAAAGCAGTAAGTGGTGTTAATTTGTAGAGAGTTCCTATAAATAAATGAAATTTTAAACATTCTAGAGAAAAAATATAAACAATGATGGAAGATATCTTATCTGAAATACCTTTAAGTATTTACTTGTTTATCATGTCCACATTCCACGACAAATACACACACATATATACCCCTGAATGAAAGTTCCACTAGAGCAAGGACCTTGCATATCTTATTTACCCAATGTTTCTGCTATTAGGATGGTGATTGCACATTCACCGTTCAACAAGAATGCATGGAGAAGCTTTTCTAAATACCATGATGGGGCTTGATAAATATTTATTGAATGAATATGTAGACGAATAAAATTCAGTGAAATAGAATTTCTTTAAATTCATGGTAATCAGCAAAATAGTAAAGCAAATATAAATTAATAGTGATGTTTTCTGATAATGGTGCATATAAAAAATAATTAGTACATAAGCACAGAATTAATTTATATTCAAATTTCCACTTACGTGATTTTTAAAAAGCTTTTCTTAAATTTATTTTTGGCTGTACTGGGTCTTGGCGCTGCACGTGGGCTTTCTCTAGTTGTGGTGCACAGGCTTAGTTCTTCCATGGCATATGAAATCTTCCTGGGGTGTGTGCATGTGTGTGCTGTTTCTTCAGTCGTGTCCAACTCTTGTGACCCAATGGACTGTAGCCTGCCAGGCTCACCTGTTCATGGGATTCTCCAGGCATGAATACTGGAGTGAGTTCCCATGCCCTCCTCCAGAGAATCTTCCAGACCCAGGGATCAAACCTGCATCTCTTATATCTTCTGCACTGGCAGGCAGGTTCTTTACTACTTCCTCGATGGGAGATCAGATTCATGTCCTCTGCATTGACAGGTGGATTTTTAACTGCTGGACCACCCGGGAAGCCCCACTTATGCAATTTTCAATAGACAGTTATTAAATAAATTCTAAGCTACTGTTATGTGTTATTCAGTATGACATTGGTCAAGCAAAGATTGCTATAAAGAGAGAAAACTCTTTAAAAAGGGAATATATAGTAAAAGTCAGGGAAAAAAAAAAACAAATAGCTACCTAGTAAGGCAGAAATGTGTGCAGTAGACTCAAATAAATTTTCTAAGAAAGATTTGTATTTAGAGGAAGAAAAATTAACCCAAAAAAGACACAAAAGAATTGTAAGTGAAAGAAATACATGTAAGTTCAAAAAACACAAGAAAATGGAAGTGTAAATGGCTCTTGTCATAAAATATGAGAACTTGTGTATTCTTTCCACATCATCCTACCAAACTTGCTACCCTCTTCATGCAGAGAACCTCTCAAAAAATGATGGCAGGGCCTCTGTGAGGTGATTGCTCACTTTCAGGGTTAGAGACTTCACCACAACCCATTTTATGGTGCTTTATTGTTGAAAAAATATCATAAATAAAAGTCCAATAGTTTAACACTACTTTGGCCTTTGAATGAAAAGACAAAGATATGAAGAAACAGAGGCAAGGAAAGGGACAAATCTCTGCTTTTGAAATATCTATCTCATTTACTTTAATCTATCTCATTATCTCATTTGTAGATTTCAGGCAATGCCCAACATATCATTCAAGGTATACCTGAATGGGGTGTGTGCGGAAGGTGGGAAATAAGAGAGAGAGAAATGTTGAAGGAAGTAAGGTGCTATGGTTTGACTATTTGTCACCCCACCAACAATTTTTGTTGAAATTCCAATTCCCAGTGTAATGGTATAAGGCACTGGAGCCCTCTTAAACTCTTCCAAAAAGGATGAAAGGAACACTTACAAAGCCATTTTATGAGGCCGAGATTATCCTGATACCAAAACCAGACAAGGACACCACAAGAAAAGAAAATACTGGCTAATATCCCAAATAAATATAGATGCAAAAATCCTCAACAAAATATTAGAAAACCAAATTCAATAATACCTGAAGAGAATACTGGACAACCCACTCCAGTATTCTTGCCTGGGAAATCTAAGACAGAGGAGCCTAGCTAGCTATAGTCCATTGGATCACAAAGTATCAGGCACAACTTAATGACTGAACAACAATAATAATAACAACACCAAGACCAACAAGGATGCAAGGATGGTTCAATATTCACAAATTAAATCAAGGTGATATACCAAATAAGATAAAGGCAAAAATCATACCCTTTCAACACATGAAGAACAAATATTTGACAAAATTCAAAAGCTGTTTATGATTCAAAAGGTCTTTACAAAGTAGATATAAAGGGATTATACCTCAACAAAATAAATATCATATGACAAACCCTCAGCAAACATCCTACTCAACTGTAAAAAGCTAAAAGCTTTTCTTCTGAGGTCAAACACAAGGCAAAAATGCCTACTCTCATCACTTTTATTCAACATAGTTTTGGTAGTTCTAGTCAGAATCATCAAGCAAGCAAAAGAAAATAAGAACATCCAAATCTGAAAGGAAGAGTCAAAACTGAGACACTATTGAAAACTTTAACACATTGTGAAAGATATTAAAGAAGGCACAAATAAATTGAAAGATATTCTGCACTCATGGATTGGAAGACCTAATATTGTTAAAATGATCACACTACACAAAGCAACCTACAGATTGCTACCATCCTTATCCAAATTTCAATGAAAATTTTCACAAATATGGAACAAAGAATTCTGAAATTTGTGTGGAACCACAAAAAAAAAAGTGAATAGCCAAAGAAATCTTGAGACAGAATGACAGAAGGGTCGTGCTTCCTGATTTCAAACTATATTACAAAGCTGTATTAATCAAACAGTATGGTATTGCTATAAAAAATGGACACAAAAATCACTGGAACAGAATAGAGATCCCAGAAATAAACCCAAATATATGTGGTCAATTAATTTATGACCAAAAAGTAGAGATTATAGCATTGGGAAAGGACCGTCTCTTCAAAAATGGTGTTGTGAAAGCTGGATGGTTACACGCAAAAGAATGAAACTGAAAAACTTACACCATTCACAAAAATTAACTCAAAATGGATTAAAGACTTTGACCATAAGTCCTGAAGCCATAAAAATCCTAGAAGAGGGACTTCCCTTGTGGCTGTGGTAAAGAATCCACCCACCAATGCAGGAGACTCAAGTGTGATCCTTGATCCAGGAAGATCCCAGATGCCACGGAGCAACTCAGCCCATTCACCACAACTGTTGAGCCTGTGCTTTAGAGCCCGGGAACAGCAACTGTCAAGCCCACATGCCACAACTACTGAAGCTCGGTGCCCTCCAGCCTGTTCTCCTCCACAAAAGAAGCCACTGCAATAAGAAGCCTGTGCAATGCAATGAAGAGTAGCCCTGCTCACTGCAATTAGAGAAAACCCCATGCAGCAACAAAGACCCAGCACAGCCAAAAATAAATAAATTTTAAAAATTATTTTAAAAATCCTAAAGAAAAATTAGGGTGAAAAGGTCCTGACATCAATCATCATGAGGATATTTTGGGTTTGATGCCAAAAGCAACAAGAGAAAAAATAAGCATTGAAACTACAGAAAGCTAAAAAACTTCTGCACAACAAAGGGAAAGGGTCACAAAATGAAAACGTAATTTATGGAGTTGGGGAAAATATTTGCAAATTACATTTCTGACAAGGGTTAATATCCAAAATACTTAAAGAATTCATACATCTCAATAGCAAAAGCAAACCAACAGACAATCTGATTAAAAATGGGCATAAGACCTGAATAGACATTTTTTTTTTCAAAGAAGACATAAAGAGGGCCAAGAGGTAGATGAAAAGGTGCACAATGTTATGTCATCAGAAAAATGCAAATCAAACTATAATGGGGTAATATCTCACATCTGTTAGAATGGCTTTTATCCAAAAGACAAGAAAAAACAGGAGTTGGTGAAAACTCGGAGAAAAGGCAAACCTTGTGCACAGTTGGGCGGGGCAGGGGAGGGGGGAATGTGAGTTGATGCAGCCCCTATGGAGAACAGTATTGAGGCTCTCCAAAAATTAAAAATAAAACTGTCATATGGTTCATCAATTTCACTTCTGGGTATTTATCTGAAGGAAACAAAATACCAACTTGAAAAAACTGTGCAACCAAATGTTCATTGCAGCATTATTTACAATAGCCAAACAACGTAAGTCTTCACTGATGGATAAATGGTGATATGTACGTATGTCCAGCCAACAAAAAGAAGAAAATCCTGCCATGTGTAGCAACATGGATGAACTTTGAGGGCATTATGCTAAGTGAAATAAATACCATGTGATCTAATTTATATGTGGAATCTTAAATCAAATACCAAAAAAAGGGGGTTCAGAGATGCAGAGAACAGTTTGGTGGTTGCCAGAGGTGGATTGATGTGGGCAAAACAAGTGGAGGTAGTCTAAAGGTACAAACTTGCAGTTCTAAAGTGAATTCCATGAAGATGTAATGTACAGCATGGTGACTACAATGAATCTGTATTATATACTTGAAAGTTGGTAAGAAAAATTCTCCTCATAATCAAAAAATTGTAATGATACATGGTGATGGATATTACTAGACTTATTGTGGTGATCATTTACCAATATACAGAAATATATAAGCTTTACATTTAACACCTGAAACTAAGACAATGTTATATGAATTATATCCAAATTAAAACTCTAAATAACAAGGTTGAAATGTGGATTAAATTAGCTCCATCCTAACGTCATTTTGTGGACCCAACTTTAACTCATCTCTTAGATATTTTAAAATATAAAATCTCACTACTGACATCCTACAGGGTTGGGACAGACACAGAGAAACAGCCAGCAAGTCACCTGCACACGAGATATAGGCTTCCTCCTTTGGAGAGCAGGAAGTGTAATTCCAAGGGTCAGAAGGACACTGCCAGAGAGAGGTATCAGTGCTCCGACACCGAATTCCATCTACCCACTGGGGTCTAGAACCTTCTCTGAGACCAACAATAGTGTTGAGGGTTCCACTCTCCCCACAGCCAAGCTGTCTGCAGATCACGGACACAGTGATGTCTTCCATGGGGCTGCGGCAGACACTGCCCCAGGTCCCGTTGTAGAAAACTTCCAGCCACCCAGCACACTGCTGGTCCTCGCTCACCATCCTGAGGGCCAGGAACTCTAAGGTTGAAAGAGAGGAGACAGGACACAGTGAGCTTTCCCCTCAGTGCTCTGGGTTTTCCTCTTTCCCAGAAATCGTGAACACTCACCCTTGACCCAGCTGAGGAGATACCCACTAGGTGACAAGACTGAAATCTGTCTCCCTTTTACTTGACTTTGTCCATTAATGTCTGTCTTTCTATTTCTACCACAATGATGTAGTGAATACGAACAGAGAGAAAGACCAACATAGGCACCTGCAGGGAAGGGCCCTGAGCCTTGTTTCCTGATAAAACCTGTAAAAGAGCATGTGAAAGGGATGTGGGTAGTGGAGAAACAGGCAGAACAGTGAACCCACAAATGTCTATGTTCCAGTCTTTCAATCCTGTGAATGTTGCCTTATATTTCAAAAGGGGTTTTACAGACATTATTAAGACAAGAAACTTAGGAGCTTGGGATGGTGAAACTAACCTGCAATATTATGAATTAACCATATAAACCCAATCTAATTATCCCTAAAATTGGAATACTCTTCCTGAGTGTGGTTAGAAGAAGATGAGACACTGAAGAATGGTCAGGGGAGGGAATGTTGTCTGAAGAAGAAGATGGGCTCCAAGCCAAGGAATGAGGCCATAGGAACCAGAAAAGACTGGCAAACGAGTTCTCCCCAGGGCCTCCAGGAAGAACGCAACCCTGTGGACACTGGGGTGTTGGTCTACGGAGACCCTTGTCAGACTCCTAGGATATAGAACTGAACAGAGTAAATCTGTGCTTTCATTACAATGTCAACAGGATCACCAGACTGTACTACCACAGGGAACTGAAGGAGAGCCCTGCTTTCATGTGGAAACCGCAAGAAACGGCTCTACCAGGAAACACTGCTGAGAACAAAGGACCAGACTCTCAGCTGCTGCAGAAGGAAGTGAAAGCACTTAGTCTTCACGTCTGCTGGAAACATAGGCTCCATGGGAGGAAGCCTTCTTCTCTGGTCCTTTCAGCATCTATCCCTCAGGACTCAGACTCCTTTCTTCCAGGGCCACACCCCTCCCCCTTCCTGCGGACAGTGTGCAGCCCAGACCTGAGCAGATGACCCCCGCGTCCTGCTTGTGTCTGCAGTCGTGCTGCCCCCAGCCCCGGGAAGGGCACTTCCACAGGTGAGACTCCTTTCCTGTGCAGTTCAGGTCGTCCAGCCAGATGGGTCCTGATCCTGCCCCGAAGTGAGCAGATGTCGTGGCATTGAGGGCTTGTCCACAGCCCAGCTGCCTGCACACCACGTGGGCATCGTCCAGGTCCCAGCCATCATCACAGATGGTGCCCCAGGAGCCCTGGTCAAGAATCTCCACTCTCCCGGCGCAGTGACTGCCCCCATCTACCAGGCGGAGCTGTCTGCTGTCTGAGGAGAGAGAAATTGGACAATGGGGCGGTACCCAGGCAGGGGTGGGGGTGGTGGGGGGCTGCGGACGAGAAGCGTCTTCTGTCCTGTAGGACCCTCACCTGAGCAGTAGGGGGCACTCTCTTCTGAGGCTGCAGAGCCTGTTGGTTCAGAAAGGGAGTCGCTGCACTGGGGCAGCACCTGGGTCTGGTTTCCTGCAGAAATAGCAATGATCAGAGGGACATGAGTTACCGGAAGATAGTGAAGGATAGAGAAGCCTGGCGTGCTGCAGTCCAGGGGATAGAAAAGAATTGGACACGACTGAGCGACTGAACAGCAGCACATAATCTTTGCTGTTACATTCACTGAGAAGTGAATGTGTCTCCCTCTCTTGAAGTTCTGCTGACCTTTGTGAATTCCTAGTAAGTTATAATGCTGCTGCTGCTGCTAAGTCACTTCAGTCGTGTCTGACGGCAGCCCACCAGACTCCTCTGTCCTTGGGATTCTCCAGGCAAGAATACTGGAGTGGGCTGCCATTTCCTTCTCCAATGCATGAATGCATGCCAAGCCTTCCCAGTCATGCCCGACTCTGTAGTAACAGAAGGGAGTTAAGATAAAGTTGCTTGACTTTCAGCACTAGGTCTGAAAACGCATGCAGCCTCCTATGAAATCACTGAGGACTTTTGCTTTAGGGCAAGTCTGCCCTGTTGAGACACTCATCGTGTGGAGATGGTCATATGCAGGTCTCTGGTCACTCAGTTCAACCCAGGTGACCTTCCAGTTGCCAGGCTTGTCCTCATGAACCATCTTGTATCCGCAGCCCAGTTGTGTCCTCAGATGATGTCAGCCCAGCTGATACTGGGCTACAACCTGATGAGACTCCAAGACAGTACAAATCAGAGCGCTTCCCAAATTCCTTTCCAAACTCCAGGAAATCGTGAGCAAAAGTAAAAAGGGGTTTTAGGATGGTAAGTTTTGTTGGAAATTTGGTTATGCAGCAATAGTAACCAAACACTTATAATTACCACACTACTAAGTATTTACTGGAGAAGGCAATGGCACCCCACTCCAGTACTCTTGCCTGGAAACTCCCATGGACAGAGGAGCCTGGTAGGCTGCAGTCCATGGGGTCACAAAGAGTCGGACACGACTGAACGACTTCACTTTCACTTTTTCACTTTCCTACATTGCAGAAGGAAATGGCAACCCACTCCAGTGTTCTTGCCTGGAGAATCCCAGGGACGGAGGTGCCTGGTGGGTTGCCATCTATGGGGTCACACAGAGTTGGACACGACTGAAGCGACTTAGCTTAGCTTAAGTATTTACTGAAGACAACTGAAGTGTTTGTTTTCAGAACAACTTGTATATGCATATGCATAGCATCTTTATCCATAATGGCCCAAATTTGGGATGCCACCTAAAACATATGACATTGCTTTTGGAACAAAGTAACAGGCAGAAGCTAGAAGGGGTGAAGGAGGTTATTAGCAGAAGCCTAATGGGCTTGGGCAATGCTGTCAATGAGGATTCAAAGGAAGTGAGGAAATACAATTGGGGCTGAAAGAAAAATATATGTTGATATTTATGCAAAATAAAATGGTTGCTGTAAGTGACTAGATTTTGAAGTACTTTGTTACCCGGCAACAGTAACCAGAAACACCTTTTTTCAGTCTCAGTAACTATAGAGCAAAACAAGCAAAGCCAGTCACTAAATATTTAGAACATTTGAGTGGGGTGATTTAACAAACATACCTCTCAAAACTAGAGAATACACCTTATTCTAAGCACTTATAGGTCATTTTTCAAGGCTGATCATATATTATACAAAAAGTGAGATCCAAAAATTTTTTCAAAGGGTAAAATAATTAAAAATATGTTTTTTTTTTTTTTTTTTTACTAAAGTGGAATTAAGCTAAAAACAAAAGACAAATAGTAAAATCTCCTGTTATTTGTTTTGTAGCTAAGTCATGTTTGACTCTTTTGCGGCCTCAAGGGCTGTAGCCGATCAGTCTCCTCTATCCATGGGATTTCCCAGGCAAGAATACTGGAGTGGGTTGCCATTTCCTTCTCCAAAACCTTCTGTAGTGAGGTATAATTTTCATGCATTAAAATACACATATTTTGAGTATGTTTTCATAAGTTTGACAATTGCCTATGCCAGCATAACCATTATCACAGTTAAAATTCAGAATATATAGGATTATTCGCAAAGTTCCTATGTGCCTCTTGCAACCAATAAAAGCCCCACAAACCCAGATCCAGGCAAATACTGATCTGTCTTTTATTATAATAGATTAGTTGTATTTTTTGAGAATTTAATAAAATCATACAATATGGAATCCCTTTTAGATGGCTTCTTTCATTTAGCATGCTTTGAGATTTTCTGTGTAGTTGGATTTATGAGTAGCTTATTCTTTCTATTGTTAAAGTCTTACATTGTATGACTATGCCAAAGAAAGTTTTCCTTTCTTTCACTAAAGAAAATTAGAGTTGCCGGGAGCCAGCATATTGCATATTGAGTGCATATTGCATATTGAGTGCAGCACTTTCCACAGCATCATCTTTCAGGATCTGGAATAGCTCAACTGGAATTCTATCACTGCTGGGAGCCAGCGTGAGGAACTCTGCCCATGACAAAGGTCATGAGGAAGGAGGCTCGGCATACGCAAAAGCGGGATCGAGCCTCAGGGGTCCCCCTGGAAATTCTCGAGCATCTACCCCCAAAACCAGAGTCTGCCTACTTTCTGCTTTGTGCTTTCAGCTACACCTCTGACTTTACAGGGGGCTGTCCCCCACTACCTCTCTCTGAAAAAAGAGTTAGCTTACAGCTCCAGTTAATAATTCCTGGGTGTGACAGTGTTTCAACCTACAAACTCCTTTGGAAATCCTCTAGCCTGCCTGAATATGTTTTTCCGGCCACATGTGATTGTTCAGAGCCTCCCAACTGTGAGAGGCAGGAGATGTTCTAAACCGTCTAAACACAGATTCTTTTGAGTAGTTAAAAGATTGATTAGAAATTGTATTGGTGAAGGGATTTTCACTTTTTGGGCCAATGTTTGCTGCTAAGTTTCCATATCCCGTACCTGCTGTGTCCCTGGCAGTGTATTGATTAATATAATTGGTGTAAGTAGTAGCTTTAATGTTTGTAACCTGGGACCCTTGAGTTAATTCTTTTTCTTGTTATAGCCCACCACACCTTTGCTCTGTAGGAATGCAACTTTATCTAATGCTTTTGGAGGGTGGCTCCTGACCAATCACCTTTAGAGAAAAATAAGTTTTCTGAAGAAAGGGCCTTAAAATGTTAACAGGCCTCCAGGGCAAAAGATGATGCAAATCACCTAAGCTTTTGCATATGATAAGTTTACAGGAAGAAAGCCTGGCTTGCTGCATGACTCTACCCCTTCCCCCATTATCCTCTATGCATAACTTAAGGTATAACAACTACTTTGGAAAAAAAAGTGCGGGCCTTGTTCACCGAAACTTGGTCTCACCATGTCGTTCTTTTTCTTACCTTCTGGCTGAATTATTCAGCCTCTTTTCTCCACTGAACTTCCTCACTGAGCTATCCTTATTTCAGCCTCTTCTCTCCACTGAGTTTCCTCACTGAGCTATCCTCATCCTATTACTCTTTATATCTTTGATAAATATTTAAATAAATAGGTCGCCTATGCCGTCTCTCCTTCGAATACCCTGGATCAGCCGGGGCTGGACCCCGGCAGAGAGTGGTTTGTACTATCTTACTCTTTTAAATAAACACGTCTGACTTTTCTGCCTAAATTTTTTGTGGACATATCTTTTCATCCCTCTTGGGTAACAGAAATTTTGGGTAACATAGAGTTGCTAAGAGTTGTTTTCTCTTACTTTATCATAAGCAATGTATAAAGGTTCTAGTGGATCAATAACCTTCTCCAAACTTGGAATTGTCAGTCTCCTTAATTCTAGCCAGTCTAATTTGTGGATTTATATGTCATACTTTAATTTGAATTTCTTTAATAGCTAATGATATTTGATATCTTTTCATTTACTTATTGGCCATTTGTATATCATCTTTGGGAAAGTGTCTTTCTTAATATCTTGCCCATGTTTAAACTGGATAGTTCTTTACTTATTTTTCTGTTATAAATTTTTCACTTATTCTTATTACAAGTCCTTTGTTAGATATCAGTTCATTTCAGTTGCTCAGTCGTGTCCGACTCTTTGCAACCCCATGAATTGCAGCATGACAGGCCTCCCTGTCCATCACCAACTCCCAGAGTTCACTCAGACTCACCTCCATCGAGTCAGTGATGCCATCCAGACATCTCATCCTCTGTCGTCCCCTTCTCCTCCTGCCCCCAATCCCTCCCAGCATCAGAGTCTTTTCCAATGAGTCAACTCTTTGCATGAGGTGGCCAAAGTACTGGAGTTTCAGCTGTAGCATCATTCCTTCCAAAGACACCCAGGACTGATCTCCTTTAGAATGGACTGGTTGGATCTCCTTGCAGTCCAAGGGACTCTCAAGAGTCTTCTCCAACACCACAGTTCAAAAGCATCAGTTCTTCGGCACTCAGCTTTCTTCACAGTCCAACTCTCACATCCATACATGACTACTGGAAAAACCATAGCCTTGACTAGACGAACCTTTGTTGACAAAGTAATGTTTCTGCTTTTGAATATGCTATCTAGGTTGGTCATAACTTTCCTTCCAAGGAGTAAGAGTCTTTTAATTTCATGGCTGCAATCACCATCTACAGTGATTTTGGAGCCCCAGAAAATAAAGTCTGACACTGTCTCCACTGTTTCCCCATCTATTTGCCATGAAGTGATGGGACCAGATGCCATGATACTCATTTTCTGAATGTTGAGCTTTAAGCCAACTTTTTCACTCTCCTCTTTCACTTTGATCAAGAAGCTTTTTAGTTCCTCTTCACTATGTATTGCAATTAACTTCTCCCTGTTAGTTGAATGCCATTTTATTGTCTTAATTTTTTTTCAAAAATCAAAAAGTTTTAATTTTAATGAAAATCACATCTTATTTTTTAATGGTTAATGTCTTATCTGACTTAGGAAATGTTTGCCTACTCCACAATCATAATAATGTTTCTTATGTTTTCTTCTACCAGTTTTATAATTAAATTTAATATGGGAATAACCATTTATTTGAGCTACCCTGATGGACTGGGATTTTTCTTCAGGGTGAGGATGAGGGGAATGGCACTTATGATGTGAAATCAGGATCATGGTTCATCCCCCCATCCCATGAAGATATTCAATTAGCAGATCATTTTTGAAGAGAATATATTTTCCCCTTTGAAATATCTCTATGCCTTTGTACAATTTCAACACATACATGGGTTTGGGTCTGTTACTAAACTTTATTGTGTTCTGTTGATCTATTTAGCTATTCTTATTCAATGGCCATGTTGCTTGGATATGCAGTAGGAAACTTGAAGTTCTTTTTGGCCCTTCTTTTTCAAAATTGTTTTGTCCATTTCACTTCTTTCACATTTAAATAAATATTTAGAATTTGCTTGTAAAGTTCTACAAAAATATTGCTTGGCTTTTTATTAGGATTAGATTTATTTTGTGTACTAAGTGAAGAGAATTGACAGCCTATTAAGTTTTCTAATCCATGAACATGGTATCCATTTTTATATTTTAAATGCTCTGTGACTTTCAATGAAAGCCCTTTAGATATTTTAAGTTTCTTCCTACATATTTAATAGTTTTTATACTATAATAAATGGAATTTTCCCAATTTCCCCCTAGATTTTGCTGGTATAATGTAGTACCACTTATGTTTGGTTTATGGTTCATTGGTCATTAGTGAAGACAGTCTGTGTACATGGATGAACTCTATGTTAGTCATCAATCTAAGCAATCACATCAACCCTAAGCAATGTGAACTAGCTGGTCCTGCATGTGACCAGCAGAGTTTCAAATTTTAAACAGTATGCTAAATAATCATTTAGTTATTTCACTTTATTCAATATTTTTTCTGCTACTTTTATGATTCTTTGTCTTTGGTTTTTACAGTTGAATTATGTTTCTGAGAAAAGGTCTTTTGCATTAGGATTATAAGGTTACCTATTAGTTTTATCAGCTTGAATTTTCAAGCCTCTCCCCAAGTTAGAAAAATTCACAGCTATTATTCATTTAAATACAATTTCTCCCACCCTCCCCCTCTCTTCTCCTAGACATTTGTATGTTAGCATAGACCCATAAGTCACATAGGATATATTCTTCCCTTTTTACTCATTTTTGATCACTGAGTCTATCTTTAATTTGATCTACTCTGTTGTAGATGCTCTTTGCTGCATTTTTCCCTATTTCATTCATTAAACTCCTCAGCACCAGAATTTCTGTTTGGTTCTTTTTATAACTTCTCTTTATTAAACTTCTTATTTTTCATCTGTTGTTGCCCTTATTTCATTGAATTGCCTTTCTGTCTTTTCTTACAGCTCATTCAGTTTCCTCAAAACAGCTGAATTGGGTTCTTTATAAGCTAGATTGCAAAGATCCATGTCATTGGCATGTGTCTTTGTCAGTTTTGAAAAGTTACTGTTACTCTTTGGTGATGACTACTTTCTTTAATTCTTCAAGTTCCTTGAAATTTTGCTTTGCTGCTTTTGACTTAGATGTAGCAGACACCACATTAAATTTTTACTGATTACCTTCAGGTGGTATATACTCTTCTCTGACCTTATATAGATTCACTCTATATTTATTGCTTCATCTTATAGAAAATACCTTAAGCTTTTATGTCTTATTTGGTCCATAAAACTCAACAGGCTGCTGAAAACCTCTCTTCTGTTTTGCAGAATGTTGAGCTACAGCTCAAGCCTGTGGTTACCTCCCTGCCCCCAGACCCTAGTCTGTTTTTTAAGATCACTCCATTTACTGGAGTTTGCTTTCATTTCCACACTTGGAAACACACAAAAGCAGCTGTCAGAAGGGTGGTAGTAAAGATGATTTACTAAAGATTTAGTACCCTCAGGGACTTGGAGTACCTACAGGCCCAGGGAGAGAGATCTTTGGGTGACATTCTCCTAGAGGCTTATGGATGGGCTTCCTGCTGAAGCACTGAGTGTAGTCGCAGGAATTGCATCCCTTTTACACTCTTTGACATTTTTAATGATCTTTCATATTTCCTCTCTTGCCTCAGTCATGGAGGTTCAGCCCTAGAACTCTGGGTGCTGCTGGAAAGAAATTGGTTTCCCCAGCAATATCAAGTGGGCACTAGCTCATTGCTTTCCTTTTCACCCATGAGAGAGGCCCCACCAACTAGTTCAAATTTATGCTGTCACCTCGGGGTAAGGAGCAGCACTGGCAAAATCCTTTAATCCTCCCCAATAATTCAAACTTAACTTTTTTGGCTCCAACAGAGTAATGAACTCTCCCTTCAGGAATCCTGGACTTCTAACAATTTCTATAGGTATCTGACCAAATGAGCACTCACCATGTTTCTCCATGTTTTCCCTGACCATGGCCCAGGGGGCTGGGACAGCTTCACTACTCCTGCTGGCTCCAGTCTGTACCAATGTCTACCCACCTATTACTGGATGCCCAGGTGAGTGACCATCTTCCTGGTCCTTTGATATAAGTTATGGATCCCACAACTTTCACAGAGGCACTTTTAATCATGGATGTATGGTTAATTAGTTGTTAAAAAGAGAAGCAAATAGGAAGGAAGCAAACCACCATGATGCTGACATCATTCCCTCTTTGCCAAGACTTTTACACAATTAGCTGAAGTAGAGAAGTTCTTTGAATAGTTCCATTTGAAATGACATATGGATGAATAGAAAATCTGAATAATTCTGATTTATTAAAAATACTGAATTTGTAGTTAAACCTTTCTACTATAACTTTAAAACAAAACAATTTCAAGTTCAGATGTATTTCAAAATTGTTAATAATGTGTGAAATTGAAATTTCCTGAATTTGAATGATGTCTTAAGAAATACATGCTGAGGTTATCAGGTAAAGGAAACTGATGGGCATAGAAATTCTTACATGGTTCAGTGGGGGAAAATCTCTGACCGAGGTATACCCTTTTTGCTTATATATTGTTCACTATGATTATACTTAAATAGCTATGTTTACTTAAAATATGTATTCTCCTTTATGCTTCTTGCCCTGATCTGAAACATGAATGAATAATGACAAAACCCATATTTCGTCATGAAATATCTAACATTTGAAGTCAGTTTTCCCTCCCTCCCTGCCCTTGGAGACATATCACTCCAGGAGCATCCTGAGTACCAACAGCCCTTCCCTCTCTCTTACCTGAGCAGATCACAGAAGCCGTGTTGCCATGAGAACAGTCAGAACCACCCAGGGAAGTCACAGGGCAACTCCACAGGAAAGACTCAGCCCCCAAACAGTGAAATCGGACTGTTGAGATCTGGTCATCTCTGCCCACCAAGTGTGGTCCTCCGGGGGTGGAGATGGCGACTCCACAGCCGAGCTGACGACAGACAACATTGGCATTGGCCAGACTCCAGTGGGAGGCACAGAGCACTCTCCATCGTCCAGAAATGTTCATCTCCACCTGCCCCTCACACTGAGAGGAGCCGTTTGTCATGAGCCGGATTTCTGAGTACGCTAGTAGAAGAAGACAGGATTTCAGCAAAATCTCATGATTTTCTTACCCCAACAAGAGTGCAGGGAGGTTAGTCCTGATCTACATCTCACCTGAACAGGCAACCTGAGCAGCTCCACTGTGGTGACACGTGCCCCCTGGGCAGGGCACTCTGGGGCAGACCCGGAGCTCGGGCTCCTCCCCCTCACACCTGAACTCCTCAGCCCAGACCTGGCCATCAGACTCTCTGAAGGGCATGTGTTTCAGGACAGATGCAACCTTGCCGCATCCCAGCTCTGCGCAGATGACCTGGGCAGTGGGGAGTGTGAAATTCCCATCAGACACTGGGATCCAGGCTTTTCCAAAATGTACTTCTACACGCCCTGAGCAGGGTCTATCCCCTCCAAACAGACGCACAGATCCTAAGATAAAAATAACGACAAATACAGTGAGTTTTCATTTTCCTTGCTTGCAAATTGAAAACAATATGCCACAGGCAATGGTGTGAAAACTTTCCAAGAGTTGAGCACGAACTGAGAATTTAACAGTTAGTGTCAGAGTTGCATTTTCATGACCGAGTTTCTAAAGAGAAACCCAGAAGCAGGGTCAATTTCAAATGACTGGATCCCAGCAAGGTATACTTTGAGGTTGGTTAGAAATGTGAATTCCTTTTCTGAGGTCCAGGAAACTACAGGGACCAAGACAGATCATCTGTCTGGCTAAATGCCAGGTACATATATTTTATTTTGGTTAGAGAAGTTTCTCATTTAGGAGCCTGGGATCTACAGAGCCCCAGAAAATAACATGTAATGTGTGGCACTCAAACTTGAGTATAGAGACATGAAGAGCAGAACCAAACCAGAGCAAAATGGCTGAGAGTGTAGAGATCTATTGTCTGGACAAAGTTAGAAAGCTTTTCTGAGACTTTCTGCTACTAATCTAATCAGTTTTTTTCTCCCATGTGCCACTCCTCAAGTGGCTTGGTGTAGAGAAAATCATATAGGCTGGATCCATTAGTGCATGCCAACCTGTAGACAGATAATGGCTCAAGAGAAGAAATACTGACATAATAACTAATTCACTTTTAATGTACCAAATTTTATTTTTCTGATAATTTTTGATGACAAAATATTCCAAGAATTTCTTAGATTACCTAAATAGGAAAAAAGATGAGTCTGTTCTGTTAAGTAAGCTCAGAAAGTCACAGGAGAGAGAAGGGATGGTCTTAGAAATTTCTCTTGAAAACTTGGTATTTGTCAACAAACCTGGGAGAGAATGAGTTCTGAATGGAAATTTATAAAACAGTGAGTTTGCCAAAGAGTTCCTACTACAGACTTTTCTTCTGAAACAGAAATCATAAAGAACCATAAGGAGTGGTATTAATTGATTTTAATTCTATCATCATGCTAATTCTGTATTCATATCTGACATCAGTGAGATGATAAAAAAGGAGGATCCCCAACCCTCACTCTCCCAAAGAAACAGTGTGCTCCCAGCAACATGCCTGCCAACTTCAGACAGAACTGACTCAGAAACTGCTCCCTGATGTGGCACAACCCTGCACCACCATGGTCCTAGGCAGTCCTGTCTGCCCAGACATCCAGAAGGAGTCACACCATTTGGCATCCCTGACAACAGGACTGTCAATTGTGGACATGAGTATGAGTGCAGATTCTAGTGCACCCTGCAACCTAGGCTCAGTCTCACTCTACTACACTAGGGAAGCAATCCTGCCCACCTCAACACTCAGAGGAAGCGACACCCATCCATGTACCTGCCAACAGGGCCACTGACCAGAGACACAACAGCAGCCCCAGAAGCAGCTACATAACCTGACTCCAGCTTTGCTGGACCACAAGACCAAGGGCAGTCCTATCAGTTCAAGGACAAGGCAGTAGATCTTTATTGGTTGAAATCAGATTTCAACAAATCTTTATTTGTTGAAATTCTGGAAGAAGTGTCTGCTCCTTCAAATGCACACTCACCAATGCAGGACTACACAGATCATGAAGAATCTGCAAAATAAGATGCCACTTAAGGAAACCAATAAAACTCCAGCAACTACTCTGAAGAAATGAAGATTTATGAACTGCTTGAGAAAAAATTCAAAATCAAAGTACGTGAACAAATGGCAAAGTTTAACTAAAAAATAGAAAACACAGTGCTCACTTCAGCAGCACATATACTAAAAAACAGAAACCACAAGAAGAAACCAGACAGAAATGCTGAAACTCAAGAATACAATAACTGAACTGAAAAATTCAAAAGAGTGCTTCAGGCAAACTATTGTCCAAAACAAAGAATCAGCAAACTTAAGGACAGGTTATTTCAAATTATCTTGTTAAAAGAACAAATCAAGTACTGATGGGAGACTTGGACCATAAAGAAGGCTGAACACCAAAGAATTGATGCTTTTGAATTGTGGTTCTGGAGAAGATTCTTGCAAGTCCCTTGGACGTTCAAGAGATCAAACCAGTCAGTCCTAAAGGAAATCATCCCTGAATATTCATTGAAAGGACTGATGCAGAAGTCGAAGCTCCACATCAGTTTGGCCACCTGATGTGAAGAGCCAACTCACTAGAAAAGACCTTGATGCTAGGAAATATTAAGGCAAAGGAGATGGGGGTGGCAGAGGATGAGATAGTTAAATAGCATCACTGGCTTGGACATGAATCTGAGCAAACTCTGGGAGATAGTGAAGGACAGGGGAGCCTGGTGTGCTGCAGTCCATGGTGTCACAAAGAGTCAGACATGACTTAGTGACTGAACAGCAACAAGATGGAAAAAAGTGAAAATTATTCATACACAATACATGGGAAACTGTACAGCCAAAATTATTCATGCATTATGAGAGCCCCAATAGGAAAAAAGAAAGAGGCAGATAGCTTATATAAAGAACCAATGACTGAAAATTTCCCAAGTTTAGGGAGAGAAAAAAGGACAACTTGATTTATGAAGCCCAAAAGTTCATAGGTAGGTAGAACCTGAAGAATTCCACACCAAGACTCGCTATAGTTAAATTATCAAAATTCAAACACAAAGATAATTTTGAAAGCATTAAAAGAAAAGTGACTTGTTACATATAAGGCAGTTCCTGTCATAAAGCAGATTTCTCAGCAGAAACCTTGCTGACCAGAGAGAGTAGGGTAATGTATACAAAGGACTTAGAGAGAAAAATTGCCAATCATCAACTCTTTATCTAGCAAACTTTCCGTTAAAAATGAAGGGAGATTTTTTTTTTTTAATTTTAAAAAAGCAAAAACTGAGGGGTTTCATCACCACTAATCTTGTCTGGCCTCTCATTAGTAAGGATAAATATGAAGAGAAGTACAGAATACTAATATACTGTAATCTCAGCACATAATTTTAACCATGTTTTGTAAATCAAAATTCAAACACAGCAAGAATAACTATAACCACAGAAATTTGCTGGTGGAAAAAGAATATGTGAAGAAATAAAATCTGACGTCAATGATATAAAGTGTTGGGGGGATAGTAAAATATAGAGTCTCCGTGTGCTATTAAATTTAAGTTGTTACCTTAATTGTACTTGACTTCAGTTATAGACTGTTACATCTATCAATTGCTTGATGCAAGTTCCCAGGTAACCACAACTAAAAGTATAGTGGATAACAAGATAAGGAGAAAAGAGTCAGAGCATGGCACTATTAAAAATCACTTCACAAAGAAAGCAATGGAAGGGAAGAACAAGAGAACTACAAAACAGACATAAAACAATGAAGAAAGTAGTAACAATAAGTCCTGACCTTTCAATAATGCTTTTAAATGTAAATGTATTAAACCTTCCAATTGAGAAATGTTGAATGGCCTGAGTAGATTAAAAAACAAGACCCAACTACATACTTTAGATTTCATGACACATATAGGATGAAAGTGAAAAGGTAGAGACAGAGATTCCATGCAAATAATAATCAAAAGAAAGCAAAGTCAGGCAAAAGAGAAGTTAAGCCAAAACCATTATAGGAGACATAATAATTAAATAGTTCAACAAGAATCAATAACCCATGTTATTATATATATATTCAATATATGCCCCCAACATCAAAAAATGTAAATAAACAAAGCCAACATTGACAGATCTTAAGGAGAAATAGAAGCAATACAAAAATATCCCACTGTTTATAATGGATGGATTGTTCAGACAGAAAATCAATAAGAAAACAACAGAACTGAGCAACACTATAGGCGAAATGCCATTACCAGACACATAGTGCCCATTCACCCAATACACTGACCCATAGAGCACATTTTAACCCAATGTATAGAAAAATACACATTCTTCTCAGTGACACATGAACTATTCTCCAGGACATGCTAGATCACAAACAAGTCTCAGAAAATTTAAGAATATCAAAATAATTCAAGTGTCTTTGCTGACCACAATGGAAGCTAGAAATCAAGAATGAAAAGAAAACAGGAAAAATTCATAAATACATGAAAACTAAATGACACACTCATATTTTGAGGCTTTTCTCTATTTATATAAAGAATGCTATTGAGATTTGATAGGGATTGCACCAAGTCTATAGATTACTTTGAGCAGTATAGACATTTTAGCAATATTAATTCTTTCAATCTATTAACACAGAATGATTTTCCAATTATTTGTATCTTTTTAATTTTCCTTCATGATGGTTTAATGTATTAAACATTTTTATAATGTTAAAAGAAACTGACTTTTTTTTTTTTAAAGTAGAAGATGAAAGTAGAGAGCAAGTAAGCCATTATTTGGAGATCTCCCAGTTGGAGAAAACTAAGATCATGGCATCCAGTCCCACCACTTCATGGCAAATAGATGGGAAAACAATGGAAACAGTGACAGACTTTATTTTGGGGGACTCCAAAATCACTGCAGATGATGACTGCAGCCATGAAACTAAAAGATGTTTTCTCCTTGGAAGAAAAGCTATGACCAATCTAGACAGCATATTAGAAAGCAGAGACATTACTTTGCTGACAAAAGCAATGACAACCCACTCCAGTACTCTTGCCTGGAAAATCCCATGGAGGGAGGAGCCTGGTAGGCTGCAGTCCATGAAGTCGCTAAGAGTCGGACACGACTGAGCGACTTCGTTTTCACTTTTCACTTTCATGCATTGGAGAAGGATATGGCAACCCACTCCAGTGTTCTTGTCTGGAGAATCCCAGGGACGGGGGAGCCTGGCAGGCTGCTGTCTATGGGGTCGCACAGAGTCGGACACGACTGAAGCGACTTATCAGTAGCAGCATGGTTTATCCAATAGTCATGTATGGATGTGAGAGTTGGACTAGAAAGAAAGCTGAGCATTGACGAATTGATGCTTTTGAACTGTGGTGTTGGAGAAGACTTTTGAGAGTCCCTTGGACTGCAAGAAGATCCAACCAGTCCATCCTAAAGGAAATCAGTCCTGAATATTCATTGGAAGGATTGATACTGAAGCTGAAACTCCAATACTTTGGCCACATGATGTGAAGAACTGACTCTTTGGAAAAGACCCTGATGTTGGGAAAGATTGAAGGTGGGAGGAGAAGGGGATGACAGAGGATGAGATGATTGGATGGCATCACTAACTCAATGGCCATGAGTAAATTCTGGGAGTTGGTGATGGACAGGAAAGCCTGGCATGCTGCAGTCCATGGGGTCGCAAAGAGTCAGATGTGACTGAGCAACTGAACTGAAGTTGCATAAGCCTTAATACTCATAAGACACATAAATATTTGGGGAAAATATTAGTTGAATCAGTTTTTAGCATATTTCATCACCCTCTGCTCATCCTATCTATCACCTAACCCTGGATTTTTGTCATTTCTCCCTTTTCACACAAGTAAACATGATCTTAAATATACAAATGTTTATTGATTTAAAGATGGGTTTGTTGAAAAGGTAAGCAACTGCTATAGAAGTGAAGGGTAGGTATATAGATGGGGTTTGTGGCAAGTAAGGTGAGATCATAAAAAGTTTTGAGGCTAAGGAGGGAAACCAAAATGACAATGTATCTTTAGTCATCCAAGGAGCATATTTTGTAAAGAATAAAAGGGAATCAATTACCTAATTTTTTAAATTCCCTTGTTTCTGAGTATATTCTGATTATTTATTGCTAGAGTTCTTTCTGGTAAAAGACTACCTAGTAATGCCTGAATCCAGTTAAAAAACTAGACTTCCAAAGAAGAAAAATATAATCCATAAAAAAAAATTTAAATGAGCAATCATTAAAAGCAAATTCAGAAATTACAGAGATGATTTAATTGGCTGATAAGGTCTTTAAACCTCTAATATAAATATACCTACTGAGGCATAAAAACAAAGTAGAGAAAAAATAAGCAAATGGAGCTTCTAAAACTAAAATACAATATCTGGAATGAAAATTTGTCTGGATTAACTTAACAAGACACAAGACATTGCAGAATAAAAGAATTTGAAATTCAACACATAGCAATTGACTATCCAAATTGAAGTAGAGAGAGAAAAATATGAGTAGAAATTATTATCATTAAGGATAATATCAAACCATGTAAAATATGTTATTTGGAGATTCAGAATAAGGGATAAGTAGAAAAAAATTTTTTAATGATAGATGGAATTTTTCCAAATTTAATGAAGCTATAAACCCACTGATCCAAGAGGCTAAACAAACCTCAAACAAGATAAAGTAAATAAAACCACCCAGGGCACTTGATAATATATTGCTGAAGTCCATTCATAAACAAAATAACTCAAGAGCAGCCAGGAAATTTTGACACACTATATATGGGGGAACAATGTTAAGTATTACTGACTTCTTGTTTGAAGTAATGCAAGCCAGATAATTCAGACACTTTTGAAAATAACTCAAACCTGAAAGAAAATTAAAGTGTTTTCAGATGAATAACAGATGATAGAATGTGAGGCTATCAGACATACACTACACAAAAATGTTATCTAAAGGTCTAAAAGTTAAAGGAAAGTGATAATAAATGAAAGCTTGAATCTACCCAAAGCAATAAAAACTGCGTTAAATGATAATTCTGCAAGTAAATATTTTAAAAACTTCTTCTCATTTTTAAAATACTACAATATTTAAGACAAAAATAACAATTGTGTATTACAAAATTATGATATATTTATAAGTAGAATATATGACAACAGTAACATAAATAACAAGAACAGGGAAATAGAAGTATACTATAATAAGGTCTTACATTATATATTAAGTGACATGCTATATAAAGAAAAGTGTGATTAAAGAGTAATATTTTCAACATTATGATAAGCTCTGCAAAAAGAGATACAGCCAATAAACCAACAGAGTACATAAAATAGAGTATTAAAATGCTCAATTAAAGATTAAAATAAGAACAAAAAAGCATAAAACAAACAGCAAGCTAGTAAACTTAAACACAAGTGTATAAATAATTATGTTAAATTTAAATAATTTAAACACTCCAACTAAAAGCAAGATGATAAGACTACATAAAGTAAGACAAAATCATACACTGTATAAACACAGAAACATAGGGTCACAAAGATATACCATGGAAACACTGATCAGAGAAAGCTGTGTTATATATATTAACATTATATGAAGTAAGCCTATAGGATAAACAATATATTCAGAGAGAAAAGAACATTTCATGATGATAAAATACAAAAGAAATTATGTAGTTTCAAAATCAGCATGAAGCAACTGAAATGGTGTTTAGAGGAAAACTTATAGCCTTTATGCTTCCTTGAGGCTTACATTAGAAAAGAAAAGAAAACTGAGAGCAAATGATCTAAGATTCCACCTCAAGAATCTACAAAAATACAGCAAATCAAAACCAAACGAGAAGAACAAAAACTAATAGAAATCAATGAAATAGGAAACATACACAATAAAGAAAATCAACAAAGTCAACTGGTAATCTTTTTGAAAGGCTAATAAAACTGATAATCCTCTAGCAAAAAAGTCAATCAAGAAAAACTAAGAGAACACAAATTTAAAAACACCAAGAATGAAAGGGGGGTTATCACTTTAGATCCTACCAATATGTAAAAGATACACTGTTGTTCAGTCACTAAATCGTATCCAACTCTGCGACCCTATAGACTGCAGCACCCAAAGTTTTCCTGTCTTTCACTGTCTTCTGGAGTTTGCTCAAATTTATATCCATGGAGTCAGTGATGCCATCCAACCATCTTGTCCTCTGTTGCCCACCTTCTCCTCCTGCTCTCATCTCAATCTTTCCCAGGATCAGGGTCTATTCCAATGAGTTGGCTCTTCACATCAGGTGGTCAAACTATTGGAACTTCACCTTCAGCATCAGTCCTTTCAATGAATCTTCAAGGTTGATTTCCTTTAGGATTGACTGGTTTGATCTCCTTGTTGTCCAAGGGATTCTCAAAAGTCTTCTCCAGCACCACAGTTCAAAGACATCAATTCTTTGGTGCTCAGTCTTCTTTATGGTCCAACTCTCACATCCATACCAGACTACTGGAAAAAACATAGCTTTGACCTTTGTCAGCAAAGTGATGTTTCTGCTTTTTAATACGTTGTCTAGGTTTATCACAGCTTTTCTTCCAAGGAGCAAGCATCTTTTAATTTCATCGTTGAAGTCACCATCTGCAGTGCTTTTGGAGCCCAAGAAAATAAAATGTGCCACTGTTTACATTCCCCCCCCCCCCATATATTTGCTTCCCAAATGATGCTAGTGGTAAAGAACCTTCCTACCAATGGAGGTAGACATAAGAGACGTGGGTTTAATTCCCTTCCATCCTGGGAAGATTCCCTGGAGGAGGAAATGGAAACCCACCTCAGTATTCTTGCCTGGAAAATCCCATGAACAGAGGAGCCTGGCAGGCTACAGTCCATAGAGTTGCACAGAGTTGGACATAACTGAAGCAACTTAGCACTGCACATTTGCCATGAAGTGATGGGACTGGATGCCATGATCTTAGTTTTTTAACAATATTGGGCAAGTTCAGGGTGGTGTGACCATAGACTGATCTTAGTTTTTGAATGTTGAGTGTTAAGTCAGCTTTCTCACTCTCCTTTCACCTTCATCAAGAGGTTCTTTAGTTCCTCTTCACTTTCTGCCACTAGAGTGATAACATCTGCATATCTGAGGTTGTTGATATTTCTCCTGAATATCTTGATTCCAGCTTGTGCATCATCCAGTCCAGCATCTAGCATGATGTACTCTGCATATAAATTAAATAAGCAGGGTGACAACATACAGCCTTGTCATACTTCTTTTCCTACATTGAACCAGTCCATTGTTCCATGCTTGGTTCTAACTGTTGCTTCTTGACAGGTAAGGTAGTCTGGTATTCCCACCTTTTTAAAAATTTCCTACAGTTTGTTGTGATGCACACAGTCAAGAGATTTAGCATAATCAATGAAGCAGAAGTAGATTTTTTTCTGGAATTCTCTTGCTTTTTCTATGATCCAGCAGATGCTGGCACTATGATCTCTGGTTCCTCTTCCTTTTCTAAATCCAGCGTGTACATTTGGAAGTTCTCAGTTCACGTACAGTTAAAGCCTAGCTTGAAGGATTTTGAGCATTACCTTGCTAGCATATGAAATGAGTGCAGTTGTGTGGAACTTTAAACTTTCTTTGGCATTGTCCATCTTTGGGATTAAAATGAAAACAACCTGACCTTTTCCAGTCCTGTGGAATCCATTGCTGAGTTTTCCAAATTTGCTGGCATATTGAGTGCAGCACTCTAACAGTGTCATCTTTTAGGATTTGAACTAGCTCAGCTGGAATTCCATCACTTTCACTAGCTTTTTTCATCTTAATGCTTCCTAAGGCCCACTTGACTTCAGACTCCAGGATATCTGGCTCTAGGTGAGTGACCACATCATCATCGTTATCTGGGTCAATAACTCCTTTCTTGTGTAGTTCTTCTTTGTATTCCTGCTGCCTCTTTTTTATCCTTTTACTTCTGTTAGGTCCTTGCATGTCTTCCCTTGAAAATAAAACTACCAATATTTGAAAGCACAAAAAATGGAAAATCTGAAAAAAATCTGAAGTTTCCTAAAAAAATTCCCATTAAGACAATTGCAGTCCTCCAATGTCAGATCTTCCAGAGAGCTCAGAAACGATTTCTACTCTGGATTTATCCTAAACACAGTACCTCACCTTCAACAATCTGATCAGATCAGATCAGATCAGTCACTCAGTCTGTCTGACTCTTTGCAACCCCATGAATCGCAGCACGCCAGGCCTGCCTGTCGATCACCAACTCCCAGAGTTCACTAAGACCCACGTCCATCGAGGCAGTGGTGCCATCCAGCCATCTCATCCTCTGTCGTCCCCTTCTCCTCCTGACCCAATCCCTCCCAGCATCAGAGTCTTTTCCAATAAGTCAACTCTTCACATGAGGTGGCCAAAGTACTGGAGTTTCAGCTTTAGCATCATTCCTTCAAAAGAAATCTCAGGGCTGATCTCCTTCAGAATGGACTGGTTGGATCTCCTTGCAGTCCAAGAGACTCTCAAGAGTCTTCTCCAACACTCCAACAGTTCAAAAGCATCAATTCTTTGGTGCTCAGCCTTCTTCACAGTCCAACTCTCACATCCATACATGACCACAGGAAAAACTATAGCCTTGACTAGACGGACCTTTGTTGGCAAAGTAATGTCTCTGCTTTTCAATATGCTATCTAGGTTGGTCATAACTTTCCTTCCAAGGAGTAAGTGTCTTTTAATTTCATGGCTGCAGTCACCATCTGTAGTGATTCTGGAGCCAAGAAAATAAAGTCTGACACTGTTTCCACTGTTTCCCCATCTATTTCCCATGAAGTGGTGGGACCGGATGCCATGATCTTCGTTTTCTGAATGTTGAGCTTTAAGCTAACTTTTTCACTCTCCACTTTCATTTTCATCAACAGGCTTTTGAGTTCCTCTTCACTTTCTGCCATAAGGGTGGTGTCATCTGCATATCTGAGGTTATTGATATTTCTCACAGCAATCTTGATTCCAGCTTGTGTTTCTTCCAGTCCAGCATTTCTCATGATGTACTCTGTATATAAGTTAAATAAACAGGGTGACAATATACAGCCTTGACTGACTCCTGTTCCTATTTGGAACCAGTCTGTTGTTCCATGTCCAGTTCTAACTGTTGCTTCCTGACCTGCATACAAATTTCTCAAGAGGCAGATCAGGTGGTCTGGTATTCCCATCTCTTTCAGAATTTTCCACAGTTTATTGTGATCCACACAGTCAAAGGCTTTGGCATAGTCAATAAAGCAGAAATAGATATTTTTCTGGAACTCTATTGCTTTTTCTATGATCCAGCAGATGTTGGCAATTTGATCTCTGGTTCCTCTGCCTTTTCTAAAACCAGCTTGAACATCAGGAAGTTCATGGTTCACATATTGCTGAAGCCTGGCTTGGAGAATTTTGAGCATTACTTTACTAGCATGTGAGATGAGTGCAATTGTGCGGTAGTTTGAGCATTCTTTGGCATTGCCTTTGTTTGGGATTGGAATGAAAACTGACCTTTTCCAGTCCTGTGGCCACTGCTGAGTTTTCCAAATTTGCT
The DNA here is from genome assembly GCF_003369695.1 of Bos indicus x Bos taurus. NCBI lineage: Eukaryota > Metazoa > Chordata > Mammalia > Artiodactyla > Bovidae > Bos > Bos indicus x Bos taurus. Next base: position 17,310,028 of record NC_040080.1, on the reverse strand, counting down.
GGCTTAATGAGTGCAGCACTTTCACAGCATCATTTTTCAGGATTTAGAATAGCTCAACTGGAATTCCATCACCTCCACTAGCTTTGTTCGTAGTGGTGCTTTCTAAGGCCCACTTGACTTCACATTCCAGGATGTCTGGCTCTAGGTCAGTGATCACACCATCGTGATTATCTGGGTCGTGAAGATCTTTTTTGTACAGTTCTTCTGTGTATTCTTGCCATCTCTTCTTAATATCTTCTGCTTCTGTTAGGTCCATACCATTTCTGTCCTTTATCGAGCTCATCTTTGCATGAAATGTTCCTTTGGTATCTCTGATTTTCTTGAAGAGATCCCTAGTCTTTCCCATTCTGTTGGTTTCCTCTATTTCTTTGCATTGATCGCTGAAGAAGGCTTTCTTATCTCTTCTTGCTATTCTTTGGAACTCTGCATTCAGATGTTTATATCTTTCCTTTTCTACTTTGCTTTTGGCTTCTCTTCTTTTCACAGCTATTTGTAAGGCCTCCCCAGACAGCCATTTTGCTTTTTTGCATTTCTTTTCCATGGGAATGGTCTTGATCCCTGTCTCCTGTACAATGTCATCAACCTCATTCCATAGTTCATCAGGCACTCTATCTATCAGATCTAGGCCCTTAAGTCTATTTCTCACTTCCACTGTATAATCATAAGGGATTTGATTTAGGTAATACCTGAATGGTCTAGTGGTTTTCCCCACTTTCTTCAATGTAAGTCTGAATTTGGCAATAAGGAGTCCATGATCTGAGCCACAGTCAGCTCCTGGTCTTGTTTTTGCTGACTGTATAGAGCTTCTCCATCTCTGGCTGCAAAGAATATAATCAATCTGATTTCAGTGTTGACCATCTGGTGATGTCCATGTGTAGAGTCTTCTCTTGTGTTGTTGGAAGAGGGTGTTTGTTATGACCAGCGCATTTTCTTGGCAAAACTCTATTAGTCTTTGCCCTGCTTCATTCTGTATTCCAAGGCCAAATTTGCCTGTTACTCCAGGTGTTTCTTGACTTCCTACTTTTGCATTCCAGTCCCCTATAATGAAAAGGACATCTTTTTTGGGTGTTAGTTCTAAAAGGTCAAGAGGGTGAAATTCTCTTTCACACCACTTTCCTAAAATTAAAAAGAAACTCCAAGACTTCAGTTTCAATTAGAGAATTGGAACAGACATGCTATTCTCTTTTTACTTCTCCTGTGTCACCACTTTGACCTGCTGTCACTAAAACATGTTTCTGAAAATATACAAGCGATAGACCAGAGGGAAGAAACTGACAAAGAGATTAGCACAAAAAAACTGGAACAGTTCATATACATGTGAAAGTCTAAATTAGAGCAGCCTTAGGGAGTAAAAACCATAATCAAGGTTAAAATGTCATAGCACCCTGTTAATTCTTAAGTATATCCTAACTGAAATTAATATTGAAACATTGATTTTCTTAAAACAGTAACATTAGGAGCTCCAACATCACATAAGCTTACAGCACCACACACTGTATTTTTACTCAGATGCTGATTTATCAAAATAAGGTGGAAACCCATGTAGTGTTTCCACAAGTTTATCTGCAGTTGAAACCAAGATTAGGGCATGGTAACAATAGAAATATTACTTGAAATGCCAGAAAACAGATTTTCTTAAAACAAAAAATTCCTATCTGAAACTCAAATGCCCCTTGAAACTAATTATTTTTAATAATAATATAACAGAAGAAAACATTTGCAGATGTATACTTACCTCCCAAAGTTCTAAGTTGTATACATTAAATATATACAGCATTTGGTATGTCAGTCATACCTCAATAAAGTAGCTTAAAAGGAAAGTAATTCTTTTCTTAGGGGTCTCAACTAGTATCATCAAAGATCTGCTGAGGGTGAGATTGGAAAAGCCACTTTTCCGGTGATCTTCCCCAAAAGAGCTGATTAGCCATGAGCTGCTAGAAATGTACTGCAAATATTCTCAGGTCTCCCCCTGTCTCACCCACCAGATGGCTGACCATTTTGAAAGACTCAACTACCTACATTAGGAATTCACTGTGATATCTTACTTTTCCTCTAGTCCACCTGATCTGATGGGATTAATGTGTAAAGCATCTAGATCTTCCACCATTGTAATAACCACTGGAAACTGACCACCTACTCATACCCTAGTCTCACTGCTGTCTTTACTGTCTCCACCTTGGCACAATCCAATGTGCTTAGCACTGAGCACTTCTCATGAGTCACTTCAGGTCCTATTAGCCTCACTGCTACTGTGCTGTTAATTTCTAAGCCTCATATTTTGCTTCTCCTTCAACAACCCCACAGACAGAATGTGAGCTCCCCACTGAGGTGGCCGGGTGATGAGACTAGCTCCTGCCACAAATCCTCCTTCTTGCCCTGACTGTGACCTAGGACCTTCAAATGCACGAGTGAAATCCCCTCATGCCTTTTCCTTGTGTTGCACCCTGACTCCCAGTGTTGTCACTTCTCCATGTGTCTTCACTCTCTCTTTTGGCTTCTCATGCTTTGTTGAGTCAACCTCCTTGCAGCCTTTGTGATATGATCCCTTCATACCTCTGGTGACTCTGTTTCTTTAAGACCAGAGAGTGTAATAAACTATGCTTGCCCTCTCTTATGCCCTCTCTTGTGGCCAAACCTGACTGGCCATCTCAATAGAATAAAAAATAATCATGATGAAACTAATCTGTCACATCATTGTATGAAAGTATAACCCAGCAGTTGTACCTGTTTGTAACATTTGACCTCACTTCCCCACCTCTTATGACACATCACAGAGATCTGAAGGGTCCAGCTGTCCACAAGTCTGAAGTTTTTACTGTCCAGGGCCAAGCAAACCCTTAACCTGCCTTGAGAACCTAATGCTCTAAGAATCAAGTGTGACCAGAGTCTTCCCCCAAGGGTGCTCTAAAGCATGTGATCTGGTTTCCCCATGGTCATTCTGTGAATAAGACAGACGTGTTTCCTGCTGGGAATCCCCTCCCAGACCAGACAGGCCTTACCTGAGCAGACTGCTCCAATATCCTGGTCATGAGAGAAGGTGTCATTATAGTTTTTAAAATCAATATGAACACACTTATAGATACTCAAAGTTGATTCAGCCTCTATACTCTCACAAGAACCATATAACAACCAAATGGGGCCAAGTCTTGGTCCAAAATAAGACCCTCTGGGAGCATCAATGGCAACTCCACATTCCAGTCGTCTGCACACGTCTTCTGCACCACCTATGAGCCAGTTCTCAGAATACACTGTGCCCCATTCTCCTTTGTACTTAGCTTCCACTCTCCCCTCACAGCGGTGGGCTCCATCCTTCAGCCTCAGCTCCAGAACTGCAAGAGAGACACAGACACAGGACACAGGAGAGATTTTAAGAGAGAGTGCAGTGGTGTGCTGGTAAGTATTAAAAAAAAATCTTCTCTCTGAGGGGAAAAAAAAATCCCTGCATTTGTTGACTTTTATGGTCTAAACATTCCCACCGTGGCCAGCTCAAAGCCCCAGTGTGCCATCACTGAACGTGGAGCAGGAAGGAGGCACCAGGTGTTTCTCACAAGCCTGTGGAACCAGCTCCAGGGACACCACCGAGGACAGGCCTCCAGAGACTCTGGATGCTGCCCTCCCTGTAGATGTGCCCAAGGCTAATAGGGCCCAGTTTCCCCATCTCAGTTACAGCTCATGGCCCAGGACCCAGGGAGGAATCCTCCCTCTCCTTCCCTGTCCATAGGGAGCATCTCATCCAGCTCAGGAACAGAGGGCTGGGGTAACAGGCTCCGCAGTGTCCCAGTTATTTCCGTCACCTGTGTTCATGCCCTTGTGTAATCCCCACACTCCAATGTATCTAGTAACATGCATGTACAAATAGTATTTGGCAAAAGTGATGAGATGTCACTTAAGAGATTAGGTTTCAAGATGACTCTGGTTTCCCTTTGGTGACCTATCTACTCTCTCTCTCTTGCTCTAATGAAGCCAGCTGCCACACTGTGAGCTGTGTATGGAGAGACCCTCACTACAAGCAACCAAGGGAGGCCTCTTGGCAACAGCCAGCAAGAGACTGAGGCTCTCAGTTAAACAGTCTCCTAGAGTCTGAATGCTGCCAACAACCAGGTGGGTTTGAGTGGTACCCACCCCTTGTTGAACCTTCAGATGACTGAACCAGTGAAACAACACAAGTCAGAGGACCCTGGTAATCCTTGCCGATTCCTAGCCCATGGAAATTATGAGGTGCTAGATGTTTGTTGCTTTAAGCTGTTGTTTTGTTTTGTTTGTTTATTTTTGGCTGTGCTGGGTTTTTGTTGCCACTCACAGACTTTCTCTAGTTACAGAGAGTGGAGGCTACTCTTCATTGTGGCGTATGAGCCTCTCATGCCAGTGGCTTCTCTTGTTGCTGAGCACGGGCTCTAATCATGAGGGCCAAGCTTTGCAGTAATTTGTAGCACAGCAACACATAACTAATGTAGGAAGGCATTATGCTAAGTGAAAGAAGTAAGACAGAGAAAAGCAAATACTGTTTGGTCTCATTTACATGTGAACTCTTAAAAACAAAAAACAAATTCATAGATAAGGAGAGTAAATTGGTGGTTGCCTGGGTAGGGATGGGAGTGGGAGGAAAGGATGATGGTGGTACAAACTTCCACTTAGAATATAGATAAGCCCTGGGGATGGAATGTACATGTGACTGTAGTTGACAATTGTTATTTAGTCACCAAGTCATGTCCTACTCTCTGCAAGCCCATGAACTTCAGCACATCAGGCTTCCTTGTCCTTCACTATTTTCTGGAGTTTGCTCAAACTCATGTCCATTGAGTTGGTGATGCCATCCAACTATCTCATCCTCTGTCACTCCTTTCTTCTCCTGCTCTCAGTCTTTCCCAACATCAGGGTCTTTTCCAGTGAATTGGCTCTTCATATCAGGTGGCCAAAGTATTGGAGCTTCAGCATCGGTCTTCCAATGAATATTCAGGTTGATATCCTTTAGGATTGACAGATTGATCTCCTCATTGCCCAAGGGACTCTCAAGAGTATTCTCCAGCACCACAGTTTGAAAGCATCACTTCTTTGGCGCTCAACCTTCTTTATGGTCCAGCTCTCACAACCATACATGACTACTGGAAAAGCCATAGATTTGATTATAGGGACCTTTCTTGGTAAAGTGATCTCTCTGTTTTTTAATATGCTGCCTAGATTTGCCATAGCTTTTCTTCCAAGGAGAAAACATCTTTTGATTTCACAGCTTCAGTCACCAACTATGGTGATTTTGGAGCCTGAGAAGATAAAATATGTCACTGTTTCCACTTTTTCCCCATCTTTTTGCCAAGAAATGATGGAATCAGTTGTCATGATCTTAGTTGACAATACTGGATTGTATATTTGATCATTACTAATAAAGTCAATCTTAAAAGTTCTCATAACATACACACAGTAATTATGTGCTGTGATAAATGTGTTAACTAACTTAATTATGTTAATAGTTTCAAAATATATATGTATTTCTTTTTTAATACTTTAATTTTTGGAGTATAGTTGATTTACAATGTTGTGTTAGTTTCAGGTGTACAGTAAAGTGACTCAGTTATATATTTTAATACATACACTCATTCTTTTTTAGATTCTTTTCTCTCATAGCTTATCACAGAATACTGGTTAGACTTCCCTGTGCGATACAGTAGGTCCATGTCGATTATCTATCATATATATATAGTAAGGTGTGTGTGTGTTAATTTCAAATTCCTGATTTATCCCTCTCCCTAACTCCCAACATTTCCCCTTGTGTAACCATAAGTTGTTTTGGATATCTGTAAGTCTGCTTCTGCTTTGTAAATAAGTTCATTTGTATCCTTTTAAAATTAATTTTTATTGGAGTATAGTTGCTTTACAATGTTGTATCCTCTGTACAGCACAGTGAATCAGTTATTTGTTGTTGTTCAGTTGCTAAGTCATGTCTAACTCTTTGTCAATTCATGGACTGACGCACTCCAGGCTCACCTGTCCTCCACTATCTCCTGAAGTTTGCTCAAATTCATGATGATTTCTAACCATCATGCTATCTAACCATCTCCTCCTCTGCCACCCCCTTCTCCTCTTGCCTTCAATGTTTCCCAGCATCATTTCCAATGAGTCTGCTCTTGGTTGAGTCCCTTTTCTCCACACCATTCCCAGCATTTATGCTTTATAGAGTTTTTGATGGCCAATTCTGAGTGGTGTGAGGTGATGCCTCTTTGTACTTTTGATTTGCATTTCTCTGATGGTTAGTGATGCTCAGCATCTTTTCATGTGTTTTTTGGACACCTGTATGTCTTCACTGGAGAATATATACATATGTATTTCAAGTCATCATACTATACACCTTTCACTTATATCTTATTATATGGTGATTACCTTCCAATAAAGCTGGAAACAATAGATAAAAACAACTATATAGAGAGACAAAAACTTTTGCAAATGCAAGGGAAAGAATGACAGGAATAATAGTAATGGGAGCTTGAAATATATTTCTCAGCTTTTAATACTTGAAATGGTCATCTGAACTAAATTCAATGGGGAAAAAGTGGAAGTAGCAACAGATTTTATTTTTGGGGCTCCAAAATCCCTGTGGACAGTGACTGCAACCAGGAAATGAAAAGACACTTGCTCCTTGGAAGAAAATCCATAACAAACCTAGTCCGCATATTAAAAAGCAGAGACCTCAATTTGCCAACAAAAGTCCGTAGAGTCAAAGCTGTGATTTTTCCTGTGGTCATGTATGGATGTGAGAGTTGAACCATAAAGAAAGCTGCGTGCATGCATGCTAAGTCGTTTCAGTAGTATCCAACTGTTTGTGACCCTATGGATCACAGCCTGCCAGGTTTCTCTATCCATGGGATTCCCCAGGCAAGAATACTGGAGTGGATTGTCATTTCCTTCTCCAGGGGATCTTCCCAACCCAGGGACTGAAACTGCATCTCTTATGTCTCCTGCATTGGCAGGCGGGTCCTTTACCACTAGCACCACCCGGGAAGCAGCACTGAAGAATTGATGCTTTTGAACTGTGGTGTTGGAGAAGACTCTTGAGAGTGCCTTGGACTGTCAGGAAATCCCACCAGTCAATCCTAAAGGAAATCAACCCTGAATATTCATTGGAAGGACAGATACTGAAGTTGAAGCTCCAATACTTTGGTCACTTGATGAGAAAAGATAACTCATTGGGAAAAAAAAAAAAAAACCCGCTGGTGTCCCCACTGATGGCACTTATCAGAGTTTATTATAATTTCTAGTTTTATTGTCCAGACTCACTAGACTATCAGTTAATATGGGCCAGGGAGCTTTATTCACCATCATTAGGGCCTCAGCATCTGGTGAATTGCAAAGGGTATGGATCGAATGCCCCACAAACCCACCTTTAAATTAATAAACATTTGTGGAATGAAAGTCTAAATAAATTCTGAAAAGAAGGTATGGAAATGATATAATTTAGCACATTTATGGCATTCAAATCAGTAAGAAAAGAAAAAGAAATAATTCAGGAATGACATTGGAAAAAATAAAATTAGGTAGAATGTCATATCATACATAAAATAACTTACACAATTATTTAGTATTTACACATTTAAATATATTCATAAAATTATTACAGATAAAAATAATTTATTTAAATTTGAAGTGGGGAAGAACATGCTTGACAAGGCTCTGAAAGTGGAAACAAAAACGGGAAATTTTAACAGGCAATTAATATTATTAGAAACTTCCTTGAGGGACTTCCCTGGTGGTCCAACAATTAGGGCTCTGCACTTCCAGTGCAGGTACCACAGGCTTGCTTCCTGGTCTGGTTTGGTACAGCCAAAAAAATCAAATAGTAAACTGAAGGAAGCGTCTTCAGTCTATAAATAATGTAATTCAATAGGACAAGGACTTGCACCCAAACTGCTTGGTTTCAAGTCTTACCTCTGTGTCTTACAACTGACTCATCTTAGGCAAGTGACTTTGCTTTCCCTCAGTGATCTGTTTGGTGGATAAAAAATATATTCTGCTTGTTGGACTGTTGTGTGCTCAAATTTGTTCATATAAGTAAGTGCACTGTAGGTTGTTGCAGTAGATGATAGTAGTAGTATAAAGAGCTTCAATACAAATCATGACAAAAATGATAGCCATCACAAGGTAAAAAGGACAAATGTAATCAGCAAAGTAATTCACAAACGAAGAATTAAATTAGCTAATATATGCCAGTGTTTGCCTACCAAACTGGCTAAGGTTTTAGAACCTTGTAAGAAGACAAAGTTGGTGAACCTATGTGGAAACTAACATTCTCATTCACCATTTGTAGAATTAAAGTTCAGTGCAGCTATTTCTGGCAAGCATTAATCTCTATATACCAAAAACCGTAAAGGTATAGGTACAAAGCCTTAAAACCTTAGAGATACTCAGCCTATAAAGCAGCAACTCCACTTTTTTTTTCCCAACATTTAAATATTTGTTTATTTATCTATTTATTTGTCTGCCTAGGTCTTAGTTGCCATATGCAAGATCTTTAGCTGCAGCATGCGAACTCTCAGTTGCCACATGTGGAATCTAGTTCCCTGACCAGGGATCAAATCTGGGACCCTGCACTAGGAGCAGGGAGTCTTAGTTACTGGACCACCAGGGAATTCCTGGAAACCTCACCTTTAGAATATGATTAAGAGAAGCAGTCATGGATGGTCCTACATTTAAACACAGGGAAGTTCAGAGTAACATTTTCATAATAGCAAAAAATTTTGAAAACAACTGAATGCTCAATACAGATGGTCAGGTGAGCATATTGCATTTCTGCATATAGTGAAATAGCTGGAGGCAGTTTAAAAATTCAGTACTATCCCTGTGATAGCCTGTATTTTTTAATTCTACAATAAAATGCTTTAGTGTGTAAAAGAATAGTTAATGATATAGAAAAATGCCCAAAATATATTCTGGATTGTAAAAACAGGATACAAAACAATATATGCCAGATTATCTAATCCTGAGGATCTATGTTTTTGTGTCTAATGGCATCAATTGCATTTGAGAGAGAGTTTTATGCCAATGCCCATCATGAATTTCAAGGTGGAGATTCCTGTAACATGTGAGAAATCATCAGATGCTCAGAAAGGCCAAGACTATTATTCTACAAGGAGCAAGTCTACTGTAACATGAAGTAGAAGAATAAAATGTTATAGGATAATTCTGAATGGTGTTGTTTCAAAGAAAATGAAAATAGTGCTTGCTTTGGTGAAATATTCTTGCTTCTTAAAAAACAACTGATGAAATTACCTACAGTTTTTCTTGTAAGAGGAGGGGGCCATGCATCAAAACACCCATCATCTCCCCCTTCTGCGACCAAAACCCACCTCTGACCTCCAGAGCCCTCAGAAGGAGACATTTCACCAGCACCTGCCCAGCACTCAAGGAGCAGAGATGAGGAGGGAGGGGACTTCCCAAGGAGATCTGTGGACACAAGGCTGAGGTCTAGGGGATGACAGTGAGCTCTTAGATGAGATGGGGCTGCATGGAGTCTCAGCCAGATCAGCACCCACATCTGAGAAAGCTGCTTTCTCCAGGCTGGAGACCAGATTCTCCGCAGCCCCAGCCCTGACGCCCGCCGTCCTCTCACTCAGGGGAAACCAGCTCCAGAGAGGAACAGGAGAGGGCGCGAGGCAGAAAGTGCTCCCTACAGAGTCACAGCAGATCCTGGGAGGGGAAAGGACCATCCCAGGGCCCCAACACATCAGGAAATGTCACAGGAACTGGGGCAGAGACTAGGGAACTTATACACCTGCGGCTGCACATCAACTGATCTCTACAGACAAGAGGTCCCCTCTCCTGGCTGTGGGCTTCTGCTCTGTAATGGACACCTGGTAGGGACAGGTGAGGTAAGCTGGCAGAGCATCTCACAGAGCCCAGTGCTGGGAAGACACAGCAACAATCAGAGGGGAGCCTGGGGGATGGGGAGAGAGGAGCCAGAGAGAGGCAGGCAGGTGCACCATTATCTCTGATCTGGTTACATGCAGTGGCCAAGACATCCAGCCCTGTGGGATGCTGTTTGCTTCACAGACCAATGGACTCAGTCCCTGCTCATCAGCTCCGTTCCTCTCACAGAGACAGGATCCACACTCCTCACACACACATATATACACAAACTCCTCATACACTCCCACTCCACACACACACACACACACACACACACACAAACTCCTCACTCACTCCTCACACACACACACTCCACACACTCCACACACACACACCCTCACACACTCCTCACACACCCTCACACATGCCTCACAATCACACACACACACACACTCCACACACACACAACCTCACACACTCCACACACACACACACAACCTCACACACTCCTCACTCACCCTCACACACACACACACAAATACAAACACAGAGCCTACAGGAGTATACACACAGGAAACATGGGGACCCAGGGGCAGTGCTCAAACACCAGGCACGTGGAGAGTGTTGGAACAGCCCAGAGTCCCAGCTGAGGTCAGTTGCTGGACCTTCCACACACTGGGAGCCACTGGGCCCTAGAAGCTCCCTGAGGGAGTGGAGGGGACTCAGGCTGACCCAGCTCGGTCCAGAGCAAACCTCACTGCTCTGTAAAATCTGCCACAACTAGCAGTGGACCCCCCACAGGAGACGGACAAGTATTCACAGTCAGCGTGGCTCCTTTTTGGTCAAAAACACTGAGGTTCAGCTCCACAGCTACAGACACCTTTCCCTTCACCAAGGCATGCACTGCTTGGTGTGGACCCAGGGCAGAGGGGCAGCTCTTACCTTGACCACCCACCATGGTGCCGAGGAGGAGGACACAGAGTCCCCGCAGGGAGAGGTGTCTGCCCAGAGCCATCCTGACCCCACGTCCTCAAGGTCACAGTCCCAGCTGCAGGATCAGCCTGTGAGGAGGCGTCAGGGTGCCGACCGGGGTCTATGTAGACCACCCCTTACACCCTCCCTCCTGGGAGCCAATAGTGACACCTCTCACCATTTCAGGCACTATCGGAGGCTGCATCTGCCACTTTCTGCAGCTCAGACACCAATGAGCTTCTGAATCTTCAACATCTCCTTATATGAGTAACACGGTCCTTTGACCTCCTGCTTCCATGGTCCTGAGAGCCGGGCCCCCTGACCAGGGCTGGAGTAAAAAAGTTGCATCAAAAACTATGAGTACCATTCTTTCCTCTGATTACCTTGGCCAATCCCCCAAAACTGTAAAATCTTGCAGGGTCAGGTTGTGGAATTCACTGGACCACGGAGAATAACTTTGGTGGTATCAAGCATTGATCTTCCCCAGCACTGAGCTCAGGATCAAGCAGAGTACTACAAGAAAGCCTCAAGCACAAGAACATTTCTCAGGCCAGCAGAAAATGAGGACAAGGATTTCAGGAATTCACAGGTGACCGTGGAGAAGGTGGGGAGGGAACCATTAAGTTGAGTGGATGAGATTGCAGGTCTTCTCCTCACAGAATGATCTGGAGACTGGGTCCCAGAGAAGGTGCTTGTGTGCTCAGTTGTGTCCTACTTTTTGTGACCCCTGGATTGTAATCTGCCAGGCTCCTCTGTCCACAGGATTTCCTAGGCAAGAATACTGGAATGGGTTGCCATTTCCTTCTTGAGGGGATCGTCTCAACCCAGGCATTGAATCCACGTCTCCTGTGTCTCCTGCATTGGCAGGCAGGTTCTTTATTGCTGAGCCACCTGGGAAGCCCTATAAGGGATTTTCAGACATGCTAAGTCCCTTTCCCTTTATTTCATTAATTTTACGTGAAATATCCCTCTCAGCTAGTCAACAAATGATGCTTCAAGAGAGAAAGAGATTGCTGTTACAGGAAACAAAGAGAAAGTAGGAGTTATCATTCAACTCTAGCCTGCCAAAATAAGATTTGGGGATCTAAGAGAAGAAAATATATAACTTAGAAAGATTTGGGTTTTCTAAACTTCACATTGTCCCTCTTTGCATATTGAAAGTTTGGTTTTACAAGATTCATAACACCCTTGTATTATAAGCCATAACTAAAGAAGATGTAAAATATAATTTAAAACAACTGCCCCCAGACAGAAGGATAAATAGAAAGTATTCTGCTGCACAGTGGCTGCATGCAAGGGGCAAAGAAGAGGCGAGTGAAGCAGAAACAGAACCTCTTCTGAGTCTAAGAGGAAAGGTGGCAGCAAGAATGGAAGCCCAGGTAGATTGGGTGCACAGAGCCAAGCAGAAGGGTCTGATGTCCAGTGTGGCCATCGCTGCCTTGTTCTGTTTCCACTGATCAGAGAAGCTCCCAGATGCTTTCCAGAAAGTAGCCCTGGAATGAGTATAGAGACTGAATAGGGCCATAAGTAATGCAAGATAGAGCACCCCCATTGAAATTCAAGGTCACTAACATACTGCCTTCATTTCTCATACTCCCTCAGGCTCAAGATTCCCTTGATGCCCCTCTGTGGTCCACACAAACCCACCCTGAGGCCCCGTCACCCTGACTCTCATCATTTCAGCACAAATGTGGGAAGGACCCACCTGTGACACACATGCCCCAGAGTCCCCACCAGAGCTCAGAAACGGCTTCACACCCTTCCCCTCCCACACCTGAGGGCAGCTGTGGACCAGTCCACAGCCCTGTCACATCCCCACTGGGAGAACACCTCATCCTGGTCAGCAGACATAGCTTCTCTGTCCTTGAGACTCAGGTAAATGAAAACGGAGAAAGTTCAATTGAACATATGCTTTTCTCCCTCTAAATATGCTAATATTAATCCATTATTTTACAATAGTCACTTATTTGCCCTGTATTCCTCTGACTTCCAAGCCTCCATCTGTACATGAACCCCATCTCCTCTGGATGCTTAAAACCGTAGTGATAATAACTTATTATAAAGATCAAAACCAGAATATAAACTCAGGGACTGGAGTAGGAACGGGATCTGCTCAGTCACTAGAGTCGATGCTGTATTCCCCCTGGGTCCCAGAGTCACCATTCCTTACCCAGTTATGGACTCTGCAGCATCACCAGAAACCACCAGACAAATACGTAGAACACAGGACGTGCTTCCTGGAGTCCAGTCATTCCTCCCACAGGATGACACAGGGATGTGTTTAGTGAACCAGGTACACATGGTTCCACCTCAGGATTGAGATCTCACAAGTGAAATACTGTTATGGACTCCATACCCTGTTATAAGGATGGAGTGGGCTGGAAGGAGGGGTTAACCCAGGGCTGGCAGGCTGTGTCCAGGCAGCACCCTCTACCCCATAGCTGGGGATACAGGTCAACATGGACCAACTCACCCTCTGATGAAGGTTTATCTTCTCTGACACATAAGGAAATCTCAGTGTCCCATCTCATCCAAGATTTCAAGGAGGAAAGCTTTAGGGAGGACCCTAACCCAGCTGTGTCCATGTGAACTTCAGGGGTCAGGAGAACAGGCTCAGCAACCAGTCTGCCTGGCCTGACTCAGAGCTCAGCCACATACCATGTGTGTGACCTTGAACAGGGTCCTTACACTCTCTGTATAGTGGCTTCGTCTGTAAAAGAAGAGTTATACTTGTGTATAGATGACAGAGTTTTGGTTAGAATTAAATGAGTTGGCATTAGTAAGAGATATAACTAGTCAACAGTAGTACATCATCTTGGCAGAAAAGCAATATCAGGGCCCCTCTCTCCATCCCATCCCAGGAACCCCAGGACTCTAGAACAGGAATTCAATTCTGTTACCTGGAGCCTTGACTGGAGCTGTCAGAACTCTCCCAGGAATCTCATGCTGTGACGGTGATTGGGGACAGAGTTGAGAGTCTCCCACACATCGCCCCTTCTCTCTGTGCCCCAGAGAGAGGTTCTACTGCTCATAAACCTCGACCTTATCTACTGTGAACCTCATGAATTAAGTTGTTTACTTGCTAATTTTACTTTATAAATGGACTTGGTAAAGTTCTGTGTCTAATTCACCTCCTTATCCCCGGTGCCTGTTAATTAAAAATCCCAAATGATGTCTATTGTATACCTGAATGAATGAATGTCAGCCAGGTATTTTACACAAATCATTTCAATCCAAAGAAATCTTTTGAGATATAATTTAACTTGATGTGAGGACTTAACAGCACAATGCAAGTTGTGTCACTTGTTGTAATGATATTTCAATATGATTAAATGGTATAAGCTATGTATTGGTTAACTTCTACACTTTTCTACAATGAATGCCATAAATTGAAATACCAAAAACAAGGCTAGCCCCATTCCAAGAACAGTGCTGAGAGAGCCAGTTCTAAACATGTATAAACACTGCGTCTTTATGTATCTGAAGATAAAGAAGACAAACCTCAGCACACTGACAGGTGAACACCATGAAGCCTCCTGTTCTGGTCTTAATCAGATATGGCCATGTGGTCCGGATGTTTATATATTTATCATTTGGCATATTTTCAGTTCAAACCACACATAACTGTAACAGGAAGAAATTTTGTTATAAAAAATTTTAGTTTAACAGCTCTATATTGAATTAGAAGTGCAGAAGTAAAGAGCAGGAACAATCCTGTTCTTTAACTTAGACTAACTGTTTATTCAATCTTATGGATTGTAAAGCAATACAATATGTAGCATTATTAATCCCAAATCACCATGAAAATATGGAGGTTTCAGAGGTTCAGCAATCTCTTTGCTAGGAAAGTTAATAATTAAATATCCTTGGTAGAGGGACATTTTTGGGACCAATCAGAGGGACTAATATACAAAATATTTTTGAATTAAAAAAGAACTATATCACCTTAAAAAGAAACAATCAATTGAGTTGTTATACCAAAGTACTGGTGACCCACCTCACCATCTGTGTTCCTTGCATGGCTGGGACCAAGATTTGTAAAGGCTTCTTTACTAAAGACAACTTCTTCACAAGGGCATGTGATGAGCTTGGTCATGAGCTGGTCATGAGCTGACTGAGGTCCAACCCATCATCTCTGTTCAACCCTTTACAGTATATGACTGGCAACATCAAACAAAGAGTGTGGCACTGAATTGGCCTCATTCATTCCTCCATAGTGCAATATCAAATACCCAGAGACCAGAGCAGATCAAAGCTACTAAATCAAAGACAAGCATATTCTAAGTGGTGAGCAAGCAGACCAAGGGCCCTTCCCTGCTGCTGTTGGAAAGGAAGAAGCCCTCCCACCCCAGACACCATCTGTGGGAGGAGAAACAAGAAGATGCCTCCTGAAATAGAGGAAAACCAGTCTTAGCAGGAGCTGGAACTGGATTTGACAAGATAATTATTAACATAAATCCAAGCTAACTTGGGGGACAAATTTTAAATGGGAGAGTCTATGTTAACTTCATGGAACTTTCAGTCCATGTAAACACCCCTTGCTACTGCACAAGATGAAATCAGTTATAAAAATAGCGAGTATTACATTTATGCGTATTTGAATCTAGAGGACACATGTTCAAGCCCACTACAGAAAGAAAATATGTATAACTTCCTTTATTTTTAAAAGCACAGAGTTGTCACTTCTGTGAATGCTTTCTAATTCTTCCAGTTCAGAATTACTGCTGTGTCTATTTAATCTGTAAAAACTTTCGTTTTGTTTCTAAAGTGGTATTTTTTGGGAGCAAGTATTGTGTCTTGTTCTTCAATGCCTCCATAAGGTCAAGTAAAGACACATAGAAAGAGCTTAACAAATATCAGATAAGAAATGAATGCATGAACAAATGCTGAACAATCACCCTGCAGTTAGTGATACTGAGTGGGGAAGGGAGAAGGGCAGGGGAGACACAAATCTGATTAATCCCATTTGAACAAGCTGAAGTGGAATAAGGAGTCAGAGACACACCAAAGGAGCCAGATAGAAAATGCCTTCAAATCCCACTCCGAGAGAGTCAGATCACGTTCAATCTCTGCACAAAGCTGTACCTAAGAAGCTTCTCCAAGGTGAGAAAAAACTGACAGCACTGCTCTCAGGAGTTCTACTGAAGGATGTAGATAGACAGTAATACTTGTCAAATAGCTGTACTTCTACTCCTCAGTGACTCATTGTGGCCAATGAAATGTGGGCGGTGTCACCTATGTCACTTCTGAGTGAAGGCAGGAAAAGCCCAAGTGTGACTTTCTAGTCTCTCTCTTTTTCCTGCCCCGGAAGCTGCATATTCCAGATGGTGCACGTGCGAGAGCCTCACAGACCACAGATGTCTGTAGGTTGTGATGAGTGTGTGTATATGTGTGTGTGTGTATATGAGCATGTAAGTATGTGTTCACTTGTATATGTGTATGTGTGTATATGTGTATGTGTGTGTGTGCGTTGCCCCTGAGATTTGGGGGTCACTTTTTTCAGCAGCAGAACAGAGTCTCTTCTGATGGATACCAAGGAAAAAGAAGACTTGAAGACAGAATCCGTCACATGAAGCAGGTCCTTTCCTAGATCTCCTCTTCCTTCTGTGTCTTCATCTTAAGCTACTCCCTCTGATCTCACCTTGCTTCCTCTGTTGGGCTTGGTTGTTTCTCAGTCACCATTTCTGATTGACCAACACCTAGATCTAAGTCCTGTTTAAGAGCACCTGCCCCTAGTGCATCTCCTGTTCCCTTTACATCACTCGATGCTGACAGTCAGGCTCAGTTTCCCGAATTTGTCTCTTGGCATCTTGACATTCATCCTTAAACAGCTCTTCTTTACTCTGAGTTAGCCTATCCATCATCTTTGATCCTGTTTTTGCCTTCTACCAATTCTATACTAATGAAAAGGCAGCATGTATTTCTAAGCCCTGTAAGTTTTTTTTTATTTCCTGAACATATCTGATTCCTGAGTTTAGTGCTCCATGCAGATAATTAACTACTTCACCTTTGGTTAAGAAATAATTTTGCTGAATTTCTCCCCTCAACTCAAGAAAATGGCACATTCAAAAAAAAAAAAAAGAAAATGGCACATTCAAAACCTATATTCTTATGAGCACAGCCCTAGGGATCCCCTCACAGGACTTGGAAGGGGCAGGTGTAAGGAGAGGCTGTGAAGGTGAAGCTTTGTTAGCTTCATGATTAATCCACCTCTGTTCAGAGTTGATGTAATTGCCAACTCCAGAGCTATTGAGTTCTTGTGGGTGGTCATTCTTAAGCCACTTAAATCCAAGATTAGTGCCACTGGAATGGCACTCAGAGTTCAAAGGCTGAGTGGTTGCTCAGACTTGAACTCCATGACCTGATGATCTATTGCACATGGAGCATTGGTGCATCTGAGTCCAGTCTGAGGACCAGCCTAAGAACATTGGAAATACAGCAAAATGTGCTCCTTCTTTAACATCTTAAAGTCTGTGAACAGATTCTCTTTTCCTTATCATCGAATCCTTCCCCATCTGGGCATGCTATCCAAGGCTCCTACAGGCTACAGGCATCTGCTGAAGCCCTGCCAGGGCCCAGGATTGGAGTGAGGCCTGTACCTGAGTATAAGCTTTGTCTTTCCACTCTCTATAAGTTAATAGATGCTCATCTAAGGTTTGCTGAATGATTGAATGGCACTATGCTAGATATTTAAGAGAAATTATCTTAACTATGAAGAACTATTTTTGAGGACATTATTTAGCTAATTGACATTTTTGTTTTAAAGATAAATGTTTTCAGCAATTAACAGACCAAAATTTGATTTTCAAAAAAGAAGGTGCGTATCACCACCAGATACATCACAACAAACACTGCAAACCTCTATCTCTAAGGATACACAAGACAAACCACAACACACTCACATGTGGCTTCTTATTAAGTCTTAATCAGACCCAACAGAGGAGACAGGGTATTTGGATGATTTATCACTTGGCAGTTTTTCAATTAAAACCACACAGGAACATCACAAGAAGAAAATTTGCAATTAAAAAAGCACAGCCACACCATCTATATGACATAAGGAAGGAGATGAGGTGCAGATAGAGTTCTTTGGCTTAAAATAACAAACAGACTAATTAGTCTTTCACTTTGTAAAAGGAAGGTCCTCTGGGGCTGATACTGAAGGATGCTGTAGAGACCACAATAACTTGACTTTTCTGTACAACAGTTAGAACTGTGAACTGATCGTTTTGGATAATGATGTGCTTTGATTTTTCTCTCTCTACTTTTTGTGAATCTACTGTAGGTTTTTACATTTTTTTACATGGCTCACATAAAATATCTTAAAGACACAATAGTCTATATTTTACTGATAACAAATTAATTTCAATCACATACAAAAGCTCTACCTTTTGATCCTCTCCTATACTTTCTGCTTTTGATGTCAGAATTTATCTGTATTTATATTGTATATCACTAACAAAATATTTTTCTCTATAGTTACTTTAATGCTCCCCGTAAACTAGAGCTAACTGGTTAGCACACTACCATACTCAGTGTTAGAATACTCGGAATTGCATTACATATTTACATTTACACGTCTGCTGTATATTTTCACTTCTTTAATATAATAATTAGTATCCTTCATTTGGGTTTCCTTGGTGGCTCAGAGGTTAAAGCATCTGCCTGCAATGTGGGAGACCTAAGAACTCCCCTCAGCAATCTTGTAAGACAAAACTCGGTTGGTGAACTCCCTCAACTGTTATTTTGGGGGGAAAGTTTGTAACCCATCTTCATTTCTGAAAGACAACCTTCCTGAGAAAAGTATTCTTGGTTTGCAGGTTTTTTTCTTTCATCAGTTTGAATATATCATCCCTTTCTCTCTTGGCTTGTCAGCTTTCTTCTGAGAAGTCTGCTGATATTCTTAAGGTTCTTCAGAGATTTTGTGTGTGTGAGAGCATTTGCTTTTATCTTGATGCTTCTAAAATTCTCTCTTTGTGTTGATTATAAGCAATGTGTCTTGGAGACAATCATTTTGAATGAACTCTGAGGAGTGACCTATTAGCTACATGAACTTGGATGTCTAAATCTCATCAGATGTGGAACTTATCTGCTATTATTTCTTTAAGTACAATCTCTGTCCCTTTCTCCCTCTCTTCTCCTTCTGGGACTCCAATAATGTGCAGGTTGTTACTGTGAAAGTCATCCCATAGTTCACACAGGTTCTTTCACAGTTTTTTCATTCTTTTTTCTTCTTTGTCCTCTGGCTGGTTAGTTTCAATTTTCTTGTCTTCTGCCTCAAAGATTCTCCTGCTATTGCTGATGCTTTCTGTAGCATTTTCCATTTTGTTGCATTTCATTCATTGCAATCTTAAAAAGAATTTCTGTTTGATTCCTTCTCTTTTTCTGCCTCATTGCACAGCTTCAGGGATCTCAGTTCTCTGACCAGGGTTGAATCCAGGCACAGCAGTGAAAGGATCGAATCCTAACCACTAAACCAACAGCAAACTCCCTGTTTGCTTCCTTTTTTTTTTTTATCATTTCTGTCTCTTTAAAAAAAAAAAAAAAAAAACTGAATTTATTTCTGTGGAGTGACTCAGAGCCCGTGCACAACAAATGCTGAGCCCATGCTCTAGGACCCACAAACCACAAACAGGAACCTACACTCTGCAAGTACTGAAGCCTGAGCTCCTAGAGCCTGTGCTCCAAACAAGAGAAGCCGCCGCATAGAGAAGCCTGCTGTCCACAAAGAGAAGTAGTGCCTGCTTGCTGCAACTAGAGAAAGCCCATGTGCAGCAACAAAGACCCAGTAAAGCCAAAAATTAAAAACAATAGCAATAATTATAATACATAATTTTTAACCTTATTTTGTTCACATATTCTTTACCTGAATTTGATTGTTTATCTGTGTTTTTTGGAGTTCACTGAGCTTCTTGGTGGGTATACTTTATTTCTTTCATCATATGTCATTTATTTCATTACTTCCCAATGGTGAATACTTCCCAATGATGAGCTGCCCTGGGAGAAGTCCTGGGTATCTTCCCACCCCCAAGCACAGCCTAGAACTATGAAGACTGCAAGCGTGACTATAGATATGAGCACTGGACACCATGCAGAGCCATCAGCCAGGGACTGGGTGGGTTCAACTTACAACCAGGCCATCACTCTCAGGTCTTATATTAGTTCAGCAGCCTCTCCACATGTCCACAGTGGAACTGGGGGCAGGGGGGTGTTGTGAAATGTAATACTTGGCCACTCCTACATGACAGCTCTCTCTACCCTGAAGAATCACAACAGTATCACATTTACATTTTCAGTAGTAACCAGATTAAAGCAATCTTGAAACAGTGTGTTTTCAGAGAAGCCTATTAGCCTGAAATTCTTTATTTAAGTTCTAGATTTAATTCATCAAGAGATGGGAATATCAGAAAACCTGACTTGCTTCCTGAGAAATCTATATGCAGGTCAAGAAGCAACAGTTAGAACTGGACATGGAACAACAGCCTGGTTCCAAATCCAGAAAGGAGTATGTCAAGGCTGTATATTGTCACCTTGCTCTTTTAACTTATATGCAGAGTACATCATGAGAAATGCTGGACTGGATGAAGCACAAGCTGGAATCAAGATTGCTGGGAGAAATATCAATCACCTTAGATACACAGATGACACCACCCTTATAGCAGAAAGCGAGGAAGAACTAAAGAGCCTCTTGATGAAAGTGAAAGAGGAGAGTGAAAAAGTTGGCTTAAAGCTCAACATTCAGAAAACTAAGATCATGGCTTCTGGTCCCATCACTTTATGGGAAATAGATGGGGAAACAGTGGCTGACTTTATTTTTGGGGGCTCCAAAATCACTGCAGATGGTGATTGCACCCATGAAATTAAAAGACATTTGCTCCTTGGAAGAAAAGCTATGACCAACCTAGATAGCATATTAAAAAGCAGAAATATTGCTTTGCCAACAAAGGTCCGTCTAGTCAAGGCTATGGTTTTTCCAGTAGACATGTATGGATGTGAGAGTTGGACTATAAAGAAAGCTGAGCGCCGATGTATTAATACTTTTGAAGTGTGGTTTTGGAGAAGACTCTTGAGAGTCCCTGCACAGCAAGGAGATTCAACCAGTCCATCCTAAAGGAAATCAGTCCTGAATGTTCTTTGGAAGGACTGATGCTAAAGCTGAAATTCCAATACTTTGGCCACCTGATGGGAAGAACTGACTCATTGGAAAAGACCCTGATGCTGGGAAAGATTGAAGGTGGGAGGAAAAGGAGACGACAGAGGATGAGGTGGTTGGATGGCATCAATAACTCAATGGACATGAGTTTGAGTAAGCTCTGGGAGTTGGTGATAAACAGGGAAACCTGGCATGCTGCAGTCCATGGGGTCACAAAGAGCCGGACACGACTGAGAGACTGAACTGAACTGAACTTCTTTTAAGAATTCAGTCATATCAGATCGCTCCATCCACATCTTTGAAACATAAGTAGACAAACGTACTTGATCTTCCCATCTATATACCTTCTTCTGGATCCCCTCTGCCTAGGTCTCCACTTTCTTGCCCTCTTGTCCCATGTGAATACAGGGTGTGGGTGAGCAACAATTTGCCATCCATCAATTAGAGAGAGATATGAGCTGATATAATTCACTCAGAAGGATAGATAATTGGACAGACAAGAAATGGTAATGTCCTGAAGAAAAAGTACGAAGGTATGGAAAGAATGGATTCATAAGGATTTGATAACCGACTAGACATGGGAGAGAGCAAGGAGGAGTCTATATCTGCTTGAGAAATAAACAGATAAAGTAACCTAGGGAATGAGAGATGAAAAAGGGAGAAGTAGTTAGGTAGAGTTAGAGTTTTAATTGGCCCGTGAGCACTTAGGCAGGTTAAGGAAAAATGTATCCCTTTTCTCCAAAGAGCAAACTCCAACTTTGAAACTCACATCCAAGTCTGGTGACCAAGAACAGGTTAAAACAGGTGATGTGACATCTCAAGGAGAACATACAGGAATGTTCAGGATTGGGTTTTTTTTCATGAGTTTGTAAAATAAAAATATCTCCTGCCATATCAATAAACAAGAAATGTCACAGACATCAATGATTTCTGGTCTCCAGTTGTGAATGAGGGCTCCCAAAACTGATCCAGGGGATGCTGCCACCCCTCCATGGTGATTGCTGAGGAGCTGGGGAAAGCAAGAAGCAGCCATCTGCCACTCCTTAAGGGGAGCAAGGAAACAGGGTTGGCCCCAGATAGCTGAGCTGCATACGGAAGGATTGAATCAAGTGAGTCCAGAGGCTTGCATCTTCCCAGAAACAGAACACTAAATTCCTTAACTTGGTACCTGATCTTTGATGTTCAGACTGCCTCTCCCTTTGTTGCAAACTTGTATATAACCTGACTTCCCTTCCTGCCTGCTTGGAGCAGTTTTCTCAGAGCTACCGAGATATTGTCTCTAGGGCTTAGAGTCCTAAGCATTCGCACCAAATAAAATAACTCTATAAGGTTCTGACTATATTTTCTGGTCGGCAAATTCATCTTGCTAGGAAGGAGAGTGTGAATGTGGACCAAGTTTAGATGCTTTTTCTAAGTAAGAGTGACCTGGAGCATTTGTGATCCCAGGCAAAATCTCATTAGCCTTTGAAGAAGGTGAGAAAACAGGGCAGTGCCCTCATCGTGTATTTCCTTTGAGGAAAATGGTGTTTGCAGACCAATCATCTAAAAGCATTTGACATGGAACTTGGTAATTATTAACAAAGCAAAAGAAAAAGTTACTTTAATCAGAATATTTCATTTTGAGCAATTTCCATATAACACCATCACAGGTCAGCCTCTACTGAAATACAGGCAATTAGAATATCTGACGGAGAAGGCGATGGCACCCTACTCCAGTACTCTTGCTTGGAAAATCTCATGGACGGAGGAGCCTGGTAGGCTGCAGTCCATGGGGTCAGGAAAAGTCGGACACGACTGAGTGACTTCCCTTTCACTTTTCACTTTCATGCATTGGAGAAGAAAACGGCAACCCAATCCAGTGTTCTTGCCTGGAGAATCCCAGGGACGGGGGAGCCTGCTAGGCTGCCGTCTATGGGGTCACACAGAGTCGGACACGACTGAAGTGACTTAGCAGCAGCAGCAGAATATCTGAGGAATCATCTTGTATTTAATACAACATCACAGGAAAGCCACTGTGGATGTTCCCAGGACACTGAGTTCAACATCATCGTACCCAGGGTCCCCTTTCTCCCCCTGGAGTAGGCAGGGGCTCTGTTCTCCTTCCTCAGGATCAGTTTCCTCTCTAGAGACGTTTAGAGAAGAGCCTGAAAGAGCAAAAAGAAGCATAATTAGAACTGAGACAAAGGAACTGGACAGTGTGTTGGAAGCCTGTTAAACAAGTGATGATGACAAAGCATCCCTGGGACCCAGGTGTGGGCAGGAGGCTCAGACTATTTCACACCAGTTACAGTGCGGATGGATCCAGGCTGTCCTCTCAGATCCGGTCCATGTGGTCTCTGGGCCTCAGTTCATATGGAAATTCTGCATCACAGGAGACCTGTGCTCACACAGGAGCTCTGGGAAGATCTGCTTCCAGGCTACACACTAGCAAGGAGATGCCCAGGGACAGTAAGAGCATAACAACAAATTTAAATGTTCTCCTCTCACAGCTGACAGATGTGAAATCACAGTGAGAGGGAGAGTGGACACAGGGAAAATCTGAGTTCCTCACTCATAAACCAACTCTGCTCTTAGTTATCCTGATGCATGTTCCCAAATGTCCACAAAGAGTATCACAGGAGCATCCACAGATGGCCCCTCCCAAGGACCACACAGGCCCTCAGATGGATAAATACTCTCTTCCAGAGAAAGAGTGTTTTCTCTTGACAACTGAAATATCTGGGGGAAATTAGACCTTAGCTGACCATCAGCTCCGAGTCAATGACCCACCAACATGGCTTAATGTTAAGGCCACCATATACCATAGACTTTGTACATGTCATTGCAACCTTATACACAGACCTCATCTTAAATTATCAGATGACTCACAAATTTCAATACTGCAATACATTTTTAAAATCTCTGTCTTTCACGTTCAGGGCAGCACAGAGATGTTATCAAAACACTTGTCTACTTTTGGATTTGGTAAATATGCTCAATTAATCTATAAGCTATCTATTTCTTTTGACTACTACACAATGCTTGTGGGATCTTAGTTCCTTGACCAGGGATTGAACCCAGGCCATAGAAGTGAATGTGTAGAATCCTAACCACTGGATTACCAGAAAAGTCCCTAATCTATAAATTTTAATGTAGATATATCACAAATAAAATGAAAATTTATGTTGTATATGGGGACATAAATGCCAAAAGTAGAGTGATTCCTCACCCCCCCACCCCCAAGGAGTCTGACAGCATTAAAGATGGCATATGGTTGAGAAGTGAAGTGTTAGTTACTCAGCTGTGTCTGACTCTTTGCAACGCTATGAACTGTAGCCCACCAGGCTCCTCTGTCCATTGGATTATCCATGCAAGAATACTGGAGTGAGTAGACATTCCCTTCTTCAGGGGCTCTTCCTGATCCAGTGATCAAACCCAGGTCTCCTGCATTGCAGTTAGATTCTTTACCATCTGAGCCATTAGGGTGGCTCATCAAATGCATGAGATTACCCATATTTTGAAACTGCAGAGGCTGGGCATTGAGGAGCTCAAATTCACCTTTTCCAGGACAAAGACCGAAGATTACAGGGGATCAGTTAATCTCACTCACCTGTCTGAGACCTCATCCCATCTTCCTTCTCTGGGAGCACTTCCTCCTCACTCCCCTGAGAGTGAGGAGGAGCCCCAGTCACTGGTGCCTCTTCACCATCATCGTAATCCTCACCAAGGGCAACAGTCCTCTGATCTGGCACTTCTGAGGGCAGAGCAGGGGTCAGATGAAACCACAGTAAGGGGGTTGGTCTGAGAAATACCTAGGATACTTCTGACCCAGTTTCTGAGCTGCTAGAGGCACCAGTCACTCCTTGTTTTAAAGGATCTTTTTCTCTAAGACCATGTTTCATTTTGATGTGTCCATGAACCAAAACATGGTTTTACATCTTAATATTTCCTGTTTGAAAATATATATTCCAAAGTAACTCTCCTACCATTGAGCAGTACTAAAGTATTTTGACAAATTGTGCTTTACAGAAATTATTTTTAAAACCAGTGTGTGCCTGTTGTGATTCTGGACACAGAGAGCCCCACTCCAATGTGAGACATCACAGAACAGTCAGAAAAAGGGAAGGACAGACCCCATCTGGACACAAGGGATGCCTCTGGTCCATCAAATGAAGACTGCTCCCCTTGCATCTCGTCTCTATGAGGGAAACTCTCCTCCCCAAAGTCCAAATAAGGCAGGTCTACCTCTATTACCTGGAGCAGATGTGGAGTCATTGTTGTCCTCACCATCTGACAGGAGGCCTAAAGTGGAGACAAACATCACACATCACACAGAATGACCCTCCCCACACTCACGGGACCTGTGTTAAGGCTGGGAAGGGGCAGACCAGGATCCTGCAGTGTAGGTGGGGGCTGGGGGCTCACGGGGCTTTGAGAGGCCATCCTGCCACTTTGGAGAGCTACCTCTGTAAGCCTGGGGCACACCCATGGGGTCTGTGGACGCTGAGAAGATGTTCACAGCCAGTGGGAGGTGACAACCAGAGGTCCCAGGAAGGCAAGCAGAGACACCCACCTGGGCTGCCCAGAAGACCCTCCTTCTGAGTCATGAGGTAATCAGGCTCCTCATACACAGCTTCAGCAAGAGCATCTTCATAGCTGGATAAGGCTGAGAGATCCCCTAGCAGGTCAGAGATGCCGCCCCAGACACCCCGATCCAGCAGACCCACATTCATCTCCCCAATGCTCACACAGAGGCTGCCTGGACCTCAGCATCATCTCTTACCCCATGCACTGTGTTGGCACCTTCTCCCCTCATCTGTCCTGAATCCACAGCTCAGCCCTGACTCTTTCTGGTCTCACAGGAGAGGCCATGACATATGAGAGTTCACACCCCAGTCCTAAGAACCTCTGTATGTTCAGCCCTTAGAGCTCAGCACGGACCATGTGGAGCTCTACAGACTCAGAACAGAGACCTGGCCCAGGTTCCCCTCCTCACACCTGCCACATCTTCTGCCTGCACACACTCTTCCTGGTCCCCAGTTCCCCCTGCAGCCCCTCTCTGTGCTCTGCTCTCCATCTGAGCAGCTGAGTCACTAGTATGATGAGGACCAGGAAGAGAAGAGACCCCAGGATGAGGCAGAGGACCCCAGTCAGGGAGAAGATGCCAGGGAGAGGATTTGAGGTTGGTCTGGCCCCTAAGGAAAGCAAGGCAACAGGGTGTGAAGAAGGTCCTGGGCACAGAGAAACCCCCTGTACCAGCATTTCTGGGGGCTCTGGATGATGGTATCCTAGCCTCAGACACAAATATACTAATAGTGACTGGGCTCCTCCAGGTCTCATCCTGAGACAAGTCAACTCCACTCCGGCCATTGTGGCCCCGAGGCAAAGCCAGGGATTGTCAGGGAGCTGCCGGGCCCAGACAGCCTGAGGACCCGGCTCATCCCTTCTCCTTGGGCATCAAACAGTCCTGAGACCCACACCTCAATGATGAGGAGCAACACTCAGGGGCAGGTAGGAGAATGGGAGAACTTTAGAATCTGCATCACCGGAACTAGACTCTTTTGGATCCTGGGCCTGAGAAACATGTGGCCCTGGGAACCAAGGCAGGGCGTTCCCCAACACAATGCCCCAGCTCCTTCCCAACAGCCAGGACTCCTCAGGCTCTTTCATCTCCTGAGTTGTCAGAGAGCCAACAGAACAGGTTACCAGAATCTGAGTATTCTCCCCTGCCCATGGATGGACCACAGTACCTGCTGTAGTCGGGGGCAATGTTGTCCCTGCACCTAAAGAGAAAAATAGGAGATTGGGTAAACGGAATTGGCCAGATCACAGGGTAACCCATTTTTCCCTCCTGAGCCCTGAAATCACCACCTCAGTCTCCATGACATCAGTGCCCAGTCCTCCCAGCTTCACTGTGCTAGATCAGAGCCCCAGCACCCATACACTCTCTGAACACAAACTCCCCACCACCCCTAGTCCAGCCCGCTGTCCCTGTGCTGCCCAGATCACCCAGGGTGGGCCCTGAGCCCCTCACTCACCAGAGCACATCACACCAGCATCCTCCTCGTGCTTGCAGTCACTCTGCCCCCAGGGCTCCGCAGCACAGTCCCATAGGGAAGAGTCCCAGCCCCTGCACCACACCTTTCCCAGCCAGATGCTCCCATTTCCAGGGCCAAATGCTGCAGACCACATGGCTTCCAGGGCCTGGCCTCAGCCCAGCTGCTGACACACCACCTCGGCCTGTGCCAGGCTCCAGGAGTCATCGCACACAGTGCCCCAGGAGCCGCTGTGCCAGACCTCCACCCGCCCTGAGCACTTGCTGTCTCCCCCGCC
Source organism: Bos indicus x Bos taurus (assembly GCF_003369695.1). NCBI lineage: Eukaryota > Metazoa > Chordata > Mammalia > Artiodactyla > Bovidae > Bos > Bos indicus x Bos taurus. The sequence goes on along the minus strand of NC_040080.1, from coordinate 17,282,760 downwards.
CGAGCCGGAGCTTCTCTCTGTCTGAAAAGGCAGCAGCCCCTCCTGTGACTGCCCTGGTGGGCGGGAGCCCCTGGAAGCCACAGGGAGGGGGCTGACATACCTGTACAGGGGGCAGAAGTTGGACAGCTCTTGGGTCTTCTTCCTGCACACAACGGGGAAACAGTGGATCAGGGACAGCTGGGGGTGGTCCTGTCCCCACATAAGATTATCTAAGGTCTGACTCAGTGCAAATGACATGTGAAAACACAGGCTCATTATCTCCTGGTCTGAGACATTCAGTGCATATGATCATCAGCTGAAATAACTGTAACTGTTCATCATTTATTGGTCTCCACACCCCACAACAAATACAAACACACACACAGACACAGGCACATAGACATTTTGTAGACTCAACTTAAAATCATCACTTAGACTGGAAAGCATAAATCACTCTAACAACATCCTTCGGGGTTGAGACAGACAGAAACAGAAAGTAAGTCACCTGCACACGAGATATAGGCTTCCTCCTTTGGAGAGCAGGAACTGTATTTCCAAGGGTCAGAAGGACACTGCCAGAGACAGGTGTCAGTTTTCTGACACTGGATTCCATCTACCACCGGGGCCTAGAACCTTCTCTAAGAGCAACAAAAGTGTCGAGGGTTCCACTGTCCCCACAGCCAAGCTGTCTGCAGATCACGGACACGGTGATGTCATCTATGGGGTTATGGCAGACACTGCCCCAGGTCCCGTTGTAGAAAACTTCCAGCCACCCAGCACACTGCTGGTCCTCGCTCACCATCCGGAGGGCCAGGAACTCTAAGATTGAAAGAGAGGAGACAGGACACAGTGAGCACTCTGCTCAGGGCTCTGGGTCTTCCTCTCTCCCAGAAACTGTGACCATACATCACTGATCCAACTGCAGAGATGCCCACTAGTTGACAAGATTATTAAGAGGGTAACAGGCAGGAAGGCTAGGGGTCTCCAAACGGAGGAAATAGCCTGCAAGTGTCAAACATTTTTATCTCTCTTAAGCAGCAGGAGGAAACAAACTAGTGATATTTTTTCCTTCTCTATACAAATTTAAAAGGAGGTTTCTCTTAAAATAATGTGTTGCCATAATGTCACCTGGTTTTGCCTGAAGTTAACTATTCTCAACCCTAGAGATAACAAATGCCTTTTTCTTATGGAAATGTTTGTCTTAAGCTTGCAGATGACACCACCCTTATGGCAGAAAGTGAAGAGGAACTCAAAAGCCTCTTGATGAAAGTGAAAGTGGAGAGTGAAAAAGTTGGCTTAAAGCTCAACATTCAGAAAACGAAGATCATGGCATCCGGTCCCATCACTTCATGGGAAATAGATGGGGAAACAGTGTCCGACTTTATTTTTCTGGGCTCCAAAATCACTGCAGATGGTGACTGCAGCCATGAAATTAAAAGATGCTTACTCCTTGGAAGGAAAGTTATGACCAACCTAGATAGCATATTCAAAAGCAGAGACATTACCTTGCCAACAAAGGTCCGTCTAGTCAAGGCTATGGTTTTTCTTGTGGTCATGTATGGATGTGAGAGTAGGACTGTGAAGAAGGCTGAGTGCTGAAGAATTGATGCTTTTGAACTGTGGTGTTGGAGAAGACTCTTGAGAGTTCCTTGGACTGCAAGAAGATCCAACCAGTCCATTCTGAAGGAGATCAGCCCTGGGATTACTTTGGAAGAAATGATGCTAAAGCTGAAACTCCAGTACTTCAGCCACCTCATGTGAAGAGTTGATTCATTGGAAAAGACTCTGATGCTGGGAGGGATTGGGGGCAAGAGGAGAAGGGGACGACAGGGGATGAGATGGCTGGATGGCATCACTGACTCGATGGACGTGAGTCTGAGTGAACTCCAGGAGTTGGTGATGGACTGGGAGGCCTGGCGTGCTGTGATTCATGGGGTCGCAAAGAGTTGGACACGACTGAGTGAATTGAACTGATGCTAATATACTATGCATTTACCCCAAGCTCCGTCTTCAAGTTGGTTCCGCCTCTTGGCTCAGAACCTACTTGACAAACCAGTTGTTATACTCAGATATTGTTCCCCTAATCTATGTAAATTAAACTATTTGTATGGTGGTCTGCCCTTCTTCAAGATTCAAGTTAATCATTTTATGGCCCAGGATAAACCATTTGGTGCCAAGATTACCCCAAAATGCATCTCATGGGTGAGGGGCCTGGTGCCATTCTGAATTTTAAGACATTCCTTTCTTTCATTAACAGACTGCTAGTGACTATATAACATCCAGCTGAAGACTAGCAGGGGGGTACTCTTTCTGCCCTCTTCTGATGCCTATGTCAGATGCTTTCTCTATCTCCTTTATACTTTAATAAAACTTTATTACACAAAAGCTCTGAGCGATCAAGCCTCGTCTCTGGCCCCAGATTGAATTCTTCTCCTCCGGGGGCCAAGAATCCTGGCGTCTTTGCATGATTCAACAACAATCTTTCACTATCATTGCCTCACTTCTACCAGACTTTATCCATTTGTGTCTGTCTTTCTATTTCTACCACGATGATGTAGTGGATACAAACAGAGAAAGACCTATCAGGCCACCTGCGGGATGGAGAACTGACTCCTGCTTCCTGAAAAAAAAAACTCTAAAATGGTTTGTGGATGGAATGTGATGTGGGTATTTGGGGAGGGAAGCAAAATAACGGAGCCACAAATGTCCACATACCAACCCTTAGTACCTGTGAATATGTACCTGACGTGGCAAAAGGAACTTTACAGATGTAACAAACTTAAGGACCTTAGGATGTTTCAGATCAGATCAGATCAGATCAGATCAGTTGCTCAGTCGTGTCCGACTCTGCGACCCCATGAATCGCAGCACGCCAGGCCTCCCAGTCCATCACCAACTCCCGGAGTTCACTAGACTCATGTCCATCGAGTCAGTGATGCCATCCAGCCATCTCATCCTCTGTCGTCCCCTTCTCCTCTTGCCCCCAATCCCTCCCAGCATCAGAGTCTTTTCCAGTGAGTCAACTCTTCGCATGAGGTGGCCGAAGTACTGGAGTTTCAGCTTTAGCATCATTTCTTCCAAAGAAATCCCAGGGCTGATCTTCAGAATGGACTGCTTGGATCTCCTTGCAGTCCAAGGAACTCTCAACGGTCTTCTCCAATACCACAGTTCAAAAGCATCAATTCTTCAGCACTCAGCCTTCTTCACAGTCCTACTCTCACATCCATACATGACCACAGGAAAAACCATAGCCTTGACTAGATGAACCTTTGTTGGCAAAGTAATGTCTCTGCTTTTGAATATGCTATCTAGGTTGGTCATAACTTTCCTTCCAAGGAGTAAGCGTCTTTTAATTTCATGGCTGTAGTCACCATCTGCAGTGATTTTGGAGCCCAGAAAAATAAAGTCTGACACTGTTTCCACTGTTTCCCCATCTATTTCCCATGAAGTGATGGGACCGGATGCCATGAACTTCGTTTTCTGAATGTTGACTTTAAGCCAACTATTTCACTCTCCACTTTCACTTTCATCAAGAGGCTTTTTAGTTCCTCTTCCCTGTCTGCCATAAGGGTGGTGTCATCTGCATATCTGAGGTTATTGATATTTCTCCCAGCAATCTTAATTCCAGCTTGTGTTTCTTCCAGTCCAGCGTTTCTCATGATGTACTCTGCATAGAAGTTAAATAAACAGGATGACAATATACAGCCTTGACGTACTCCTCTTCCTATTTGTAACTAGTCTGTTGTTCCATGTCCAGTTCTAACTGTTGCTTCCTGACCTGCATACAAATTTCTCAAGAGGCAGATCAGGTTGCCTGGTATTCCCATCTCTTTCAGAATTTTCCACAGTTTATTGTGATCCACACAGTCAAAGGCTTTGGCATAGTCAATAAAGCAGAAATAGATGTTTTTCTGGAACTCTCTTGCTTTTCCAATGATCCAGTGGATGTTGGCAATTTGATCTCTGGTTCCTCTGCCTTTTCTAAAACCAGCTTGAACATCAGGAAGTTCACGGTTCACATATTGCCAAAACCTGGCTTGGAGAATTTTGAGCATTACTTTACTAGCATGTGAGATGAGTGCAATTGTGTGGTAGTTTGAGCATTCTTTGGCATTGCCTTTCTTTGGGATTGGAATGAAAACTGACCTTTTCCAGTCCTGTGGCCACTGCTGAGTTTTCCACATTTGCTGGCATATTGAGTGCAGCACTTTCACAGCATCATCTTTCAGGATTTGGAATAGCTCAACTGGAATTCTATCACCTCCACTAGCTTTGTTTGTAGTGATGCTTTCTAAGGCCCACTTGACTTCACATTCCAGGATGTCTGGCTCTAGGTCAGTGATCACATCATTGTATTATCTGGGTCATGAAGATCTTTTTTGTATGGTTCTTCTGTGTATTCTTGCCACCCTCTTCATAATATCTTCTGCTTCTGTTAGGTCCATAACATTTTTGTCCTTTATCGAGCCCATTTTTGCATGAAATGTTCCTTCTGTATCTCTGATTTTCTTGAAGAGATCCCTAGTCTTTCCCATTCTGTTGTTTTCCTCTATTTCTTTGCATTAATCGCTGAAGAAGGCTTTTTTATCTCTTCTTGCTATTCTTTGGATCTCTGCATTCAGATGTTTATATCTTTCCTTTTCTCCTTTGCTTTTCACGTCTCTTCTTTTCACAGCTATTTGTAAGGCCTCCCCAGACAGCCGTTTTGCTTTTACATTTCTTTTTCATGGGGATGGTCTTGATCCCTGTCTCCTGTACAATGTCATGAACCTCATTCCATAGTTCATCAGGCACTCTATCTATCAAATCTAGGCCCTTAAATCTATGTCTCACTTCCACTGTATAATCATAAGGGATTTGATTTAGGTCATACCTGAATGGTCTAGTGGTTTTCCCTACTTTCTTCAATTTAAGTCTGAATTTGGCAATAAGGAGTTCATGGTCTGGGCCACAGTCAGCTCCTGGTCTTGTTTTTGCTGACTGTATAAAGCTTCTCTATCTTTGGCTGCAAACAATATAATCAATCTGATTTTATTGTTGACCATCTGGTGATGTCCATGTATAGAGTCTTCTCTTGTGTTGTTGGAAGAGGGTGTTTGTTATGACCATTGCATTTTCTTGACAAAACTCTATTAGTCTTTGCCCTGCTTCATTCCGTATTCCAAGGCCAAATTTGCCTGTTACTCCAGGTGTTTCTTGACTTCCTACTTTTGCATTCCAGTCCCCTATAATGAAAAGGACATCTTTTTGGGTGTTAGTTCTAAAAGGTCTTGTAGGTCTTCATAGAACCATTCAACTTCAGCTTCTTCAGCATTACTGGTTGGGGCATAGACTTGGATTACTGTGATACTGAATGGTTTGCCTTGGAAACGAACAGAAGTAATTCTGTCATTTTTGAGATTGCATCCAAGTACTGCATTTCAGACTTTTGTTGACCATGATGCCTACTCCATTTCTTCTGAGGGATTCCTGCCTGCAGTAGTAGGTATAATGGTCATCTGAGTTAAATTCACCCATTCCAGTCCATTTCAGTTCACTGATTCCTAGAATGTTGACATTAACTCTTGCCATCTCTTGTTTGACCACTGGCAATTTGCCTTGATTCATGGACCTGACGTTCCAGGTTCCTATGCAATATTGCTCTTTACAGCATCGGACCTTGCTTCTATCACCAGTCACATCCACAGCTGGGTATTCTTTTTGCTTTGGCTCCATCCCTTCATTCTTTCTGGTGTTATTTCTCCACTGATCTCCAGTAGCATATTGGGCACTTTTTGACCTGGGGAGTTTCTCTTTCAGTATCCTATCATTTTGCCTTTTCATAGACCCCAGTTTAAACACCTCCTTAGCCACACTATCTTTTGAAATGGACAACCTTCCCCAGTTCCAGTCAGAGGGAAATGTAAGTGAGGAAGAATGGTCAGAAGACGCACTGTTGTTGAAGAAGAAAGACCCAAGCCAAGGAATGAGACCACACAGAAACCAGGAAAGGCTGGGAAAGGGGTCCTCCAGGGAGAACACAGCCCTGTGGACACTGGGATGTTGGCCCACGGAGACCCTCAACAGACTCCTAGCATACAGAACTGAACAGAGTAAGTCTGTGCTTTCATTACATCATCCACAGGATCTCCAGACTGTACTACCACAGGGAACTGAAGAGAGAGCCCTGCTTTCACGTGGAAACTGTCAGAAACGGCTCTGCCAGGAAACACTACTGAGAAAAAAGGACCACAATCTCAGCTGCTGCAAGAGTAAGTGAAAGCACCTCATCTTCTCGTCTGCTGGAAAGACAGGCCCCATGGGAGGAAGCCTCCTTCTCTAGTCCTTTCAGCATCTCTCCTTCAGGGCTCTGATCCTCGTCCTCCAGAGCCCCACCCCTCCCCCAAACTGTGGACAGTGTGGAGTGCTGACCTGAGCAGATGACCCCCCGCGTCCTCCTTGTGTCTGCAGTTGTGCCACCCCCCAGCCCCAGGAAGGACACCTCCACACGTGGGACTCCTTTCCTATGCAGTTCAGGTCGTCTAGTCAGATGGGCCCTGATCCCGCTCCAAAGTGAGCAGACCTCGTGGCATTGAGGGCTTGTCCACAGCCCAGCTGCCTGCACACCACGTGGGCATCATCCAGGTCCCAGCCATCATCACAGATGGTGCCCCAGGAGCCCTGGTCAAGGATCTCCACTCTCCCAGCACAGTGACCACCCCCGTCAACCAGGCGGAGCTGTCTGCTGTCTGAGGAGAGAGAAATGGGACAATGGCGTGGTGAAGGGTGGTGAAGGGGGCAAGGGGACAGTGTGTAAGAAGGGTCTTCTGTCCTGTAGGACCCTCACCTGAGCAGTAGGGGGCGCTCTCCTCTGAGGCTTCAGAGCCTGCTGATTCGGACACAGATTCATTGCACTGGGGAAGCACCTGGGTCTGGTTTCCTGCAGAAACACCAATGATCAGAGGGCTGGGAGGGTTAACGTAAAGAAAACTAAATTAAGGTTAAAAGATGACCTAGCAGTGGAGCCTGAAATGAAAGCTGTGGCATATCAGTAAAGCTATCATAACTTTAGTATCCACTTTCTCCATGGAGAATTCTGCTTCTGACAGTGCCATAATTTGGGTTTAAGCCAAGTGTTGCACTAAGAATGAGTTGAATAAGGTGTGTTACTCCTAAATCTATCCCTAAGTAGAAGAAGCAAAACAAAAGCCTTTCTGAAGAATTTCTACAATTTTTCATCTTCAGTGTCTATCATTTAAACAAATACTTATACAAAAGAGATTTCTTGGAAACTCAAGAGGCAAAAGGAACATTGGAAAGAATATCCCAGGGTATCCAGCTATTAGTTACCAGACAGAGAATTTATTTGATTTTGTTAATTTATTATTTTTATTACTGGAAGATAATTGCTTTACAACGTTGTATTAGTTTGTGCTGTACAACAATGTGAGTCAGACAAAAGTATACATATATACCCTCCCTCTCAGCCTCCTCCCACCCCATCCACCATCCCACCCTTTTAGGTCATCACAGAGCATCTAGCTGAGCTCCCTGTGCTTTATAGCAGCTTCCTGTTACCATCTGTTTCACATGTGACAGTGTATACATGTCAGTGCTACTCTCTCAATTCATCCTGCCTATCCTAACCACTGCAGTGTGTTCCATCTGTTCTCTAGGTCTTCATCTCTATTTCTGCCCTGAAAATAGGTTCACCTGTACCCTTTTTCTAGATTCCATTGACAGAGAATTTAAAACAGCCATGATTAAAATGCTCATAAATTAACTCACAGATATGTATCTTGGCAGGAAATGATTACAAAACAAAAATTCTAGAGATAAAAAACTTAATAGCTGGAATTAAGAACTAGAGAACGAGTGTATCTCAGTGTTAGATCAGCATAAGGTAGAAAGAGTACAATGGAATATCAGAGGACAAATATTCCTCTATTTAGAAATGCTGGTCACATGGTAAGTGTCCCAGTTATCATGCTGTAAAACAAATTCCCCCCAAAACTTAGCAACTAAAGCAAAACATATATACTTCAGTTGCTTATGATTTCCTGGGTGTAATCTGAGAAAGACTCAACTTGGCAGTTCTGTCTTGGGGTTTTTCATGTGGTTGCACTTAGATGTCATCTGGGGCTGAAGTTTGCTGAGACTTGACTGAACTGTGGTTAATAACTGTGGAAATTCCCTGAAGTATTTTAGGGATAAAGGGACATCATGTCTGCAACCTAATTCAGAAAGAGTTTACATATTTAGGGACAAATGGAACAGGAGGGGGACAGACAGAAAAAGAGAGGGAGACAAACAGAGAGATAAAGATTAAAGCAAAATAGGACTTCCAATTCAAGATGGCAGAGTAGAAAGAGTGAATATGAAATAGAAAAAATGAAACATACTAGATAAAAGTAAAAGATCATGTTTCACTTTTTCTATTTCATATTCAGTGCTCCCATTTCATTTAGTTTATGTTCTCCAATTTCTCCATCTCTTTTTTTTTTTTTTTTGATGTTCTTACTCAAGCCTTTATCAAGGGTAGTAGAAAAGCTTTTGTACACATATATAATTATGGATAATATGTATATTTAGAAAACATAAATTTTTGCCTAACTAAAAAGTTTATGACATTTTGATTCCACTTGTTTGACTTAGTATGAATAGAATGCTAGATTTCTAATTTAAAAATAGATATGCAACAAGTAGCAGTGGTTTACTGTACAGCATAGGGAACTATAGTCAATGTCTTATAATAACCTATGATGGAAAATATTTCAAAAATATAATGTGTATTTGTGTAACTGAATCACTTTGCTGTGCACCTGAAACATTGTAAGTCAACTACACTTCAATAAAAAATATATATTTAAAATATATGTATTTTTTAAAAGATTAAAGCAAAATACTAACATTGGGAAATCCAGGTAAAGGTCATCTGGGAATTTTATATTATTCTTACAACTTTTCTGTAAGTCTCAAAAAATATTAAAAGGTGAAACAAGTCCAAAAAATTCATTCTTAGGACACTTTAACACACACAAAAATATGAATAGCATCAAAAACAAAATGCCTAAGAGAAAACCTAGTAGAAGATGGGCAAAACCTCTGAGAGAAATTCAAGACCTAACTGAATGGAGGGATATATGATGTCAATGAATTGGGAGACTCAAAATTGTTAATCATCCTCAAATTTATACATAGATTCAATCTAGTCACAATCAAAATACATTTAGGCTTTTTTTTGGGGGGGGGGGGCGGTGAAAAGTGACAAGCTGATTCCAAAACTTATACAAAATCCAAAAGGCCTAGAAAGACCAACACAGTTGGCAAGAAACAGTGTTAGAGGAGTTAATAAAAAGTAACACTCATAAATTAAAATCATTCAGACAGTGTAAATATACAATAATTAAGAAATACAGTATTGGTGCCAGGATAGATAATAATACAATGAAACAGAGTAGACTGTCATAAAGGACAGACACATATGCCCTTCTGTGTATGACAAAGTTACACTGCAATGGGAAAATGAAAGGTTGTGTTGAATCACGCGATACACCAGGATTCTTGGCCCCCGGAGGAGAAGAATTCAATCCGGGGCCAGAGACAAGGCTTCATCGCTCAGAGCTTTTGTGTAATAAAGTTTTATTAAAGTATAAAGGAGATAGAGAAGCTTCTGACATAGGCATCAGAAGGGGGCAGAAGAGTACCCGCTTGCTAGTGTTAACAATGAGGTATATAATCCAAAGAATGTCTGGAGGTTGTAAAGACCTCATCAGACCTACTCCCATAATTTACTTTTAAGATAACACTGTCCTCAGGCAAGATACATCCTTGTAAAGACCAGGTCTACTCCCATAATTAACATTTTAAGATAACAGAAGGTTGAATACAAAGACTGTCCTTAGGCAGGATACATTATTGTTATATAATCCTAAGGAATGTGGAGAAAGAAAAAAAGTTGTCCTTTCTTCCTCCTTGAGAATTCCAGACCCTCTCTCCTTGGGGACACCTAGGACTCCTTATCAACCTGTCTAGGAAACGACTCTCTCAAAAGAGCCTGTTCAGTAAAAGATTCTGAGTCAGTTGGATGTCCATGTGAATCCTGGAGAAGGAAATGGCAACCTGACCCTTATCTTACACAGATATCATCCCAGAAGAAATGTACAATTATATGCAAGAGAAAGTAATTAAATTGCTATAATATTTCACCATGAAAATATCTACCTTTGAGACACAGATGCAAGAACAGACATTTGGACTCACTGGGAGGAGTTGTTGTTGTTCAGTCGCTCAGTCATGTCTGATTCTTTGCAACTTCACGGACTGCAGCACACCAGTCTTCCCTGTGGTTCACCATCTCCCAGAGCTTGCTCAAACTCATGTCCACTGAGTCAGGGATGCTATCCAACCATCTAAACCTCTGTCATCCCCTCTTCTCCTCCTGCTTTCAATCTTTCCCAGCATAAAGATCTTTTCTAATGAGCCAGCTCTTCGAATCAGGTTGCCAAAGTATAGGAGCTTAGCTTTAGCATCCATCCTTCTAATGAATATTCAGGACTGATTTCCTTTAGGATTGATGGGTTTGATCTCCTTGCAGTCCAGGGGACTCTCAAGGATTTCTCCAACACCAGAGCTCAAAAGCATCAATTCTTCAGCATTCAGCCTTCTTTATGGTCCAACTCTCACATCCATACATGACTACTGGAAAAACCATGGCTTTGACTATATGGACCTTCATTGACAAAGTAATGTCTCTACTTTTTAATATGCGGTCTAGGTTGGGTCATAGCTTTTCCTTCAAGGAGCAGCGTCTTTTAATTTCATGGCTGCAGTCATCATCTGCAGTGGTTTTGGAGCCCAAGAAAATAAAGTCTGCCGCTGGTTTCATTGTTTCCCCCATTTATTTGCATGAAGTGATGGGACCAGATGACATAATCTTCATTTTTTTTCTAATTTTATTTTAATTTTTAAACTTTACATAATTGTATTAGGTTTGCCAAATGTCTAAATGAATCCGCCACAGGTATACATGTGTTCTCCATCCTGAACCCTCCTCCCTCCTCCCTCCCCATACCATCCCTCTGGGTCGTCCCAGTGCACTAGCCCAAGCAATCCAGTATCGTGAGTTTTAAGCCAGCTTTTTCACGCTCCTCTGTCACCTTCATCAAGAGGCCTCTTTAGTTTCCTCTTCACATTCTGCATAAATGTGGTGTCATCTGCATATCTCAGGTTATTGATATTTGTCCTGGAAATCTGATTCCAGCTTGTGCTTCACCCGCCTGTCATTTCTCATGATGTACTCTGCATATAAGTTAAATAAGCAGGGTGACAATATATGGCCTTGGCGCACTCCTTTCCCAATTTGGAACCAGTCCATTGTTCCAATATCTGTGGTCACTACTGCTGGATTTTTCCATAGTTTCTGGCATATTGAGTGAAGCGTTTATCACAGCATCATGTTTAGGATTTGAAATAGCTCAGCTAGATTCCATCTAGCTCGTGTTGGTAGTGATGCTTTCTAAGACCCATTGACTTTGTACTCCAAGATTGTTCTGGCTCAAGGTGGAGTGATTATCTGAGTTGATTAAGATTATCTGGGTCATTAAGATTTTTTGTGTAGCTTCTTGTGTATTCTTGCACCTCTTCTTAATATCCTCTGGTGTGTTAGGTCATACTGTTTCTGTCCTATATTGTGCCCATCTTTGCATTAAATGTTCCTTGGTATCTCTAATTTTCTAGAAGAGATCTCTAGTCTTGTCCATTCTGTTGTTTTCCTCAAGTTTCTTTGCATTCTTCACTTAGGATGGCTTCTTATCTCTCCTGGATATACCTTGGACCTCTGCATTCAGATGGGTTATATCTTTCCCTTTTCTCCCTTGCTTTTCCATTTCTATTTCTTTTTCTCAGGATTGGTAAGGCCTCAACCCTCAGACAGCCCATTTTGCCCTTTTGCATTTCTTTTCTTGGGGATGGTTTGATCACCAAACCTTCCTGTACAACGTCATGAACCTCTATCCATGTCCTTCAGGCACTCCTTATCAGATCTAATCTCTGAATCTATTTGTTGACGGGGGGGGGGGGGATGATTTGAGAGAATACCATTGAAACATATACATTACCATATGCAAAATAGATAGACAAGAGTTTGATGTATAATGCAGGGCTCCCAAATCTGGTGATCTGTGACAATCTGGAGGGATGGAGTAGGGAGGAAGATGGGAGGAGAGGACAGGATGGACTGGACAAATGGATGCCTATGTCGATCCATACTGACGTATGGTGAAAAAATCACAATAATATAAAGTAGTTATTAAAATGAGAAATTACCTTTTAAAGCCAGTTTTCCCTCACCCTCTGTTCTTGGGGATATTTCACACCAGGAGCATCCTAAGTACCAGTAGCCTTTCCCTCTCTCTTACCTGAGCAAATCACAGAGGCTGTGTTGCCACAGGAACAGTCAGGACCACTCAGAGCAGTCACAGGGCAACTCCACAGGAAGGACTCAGCTCCTGAGCAGTGAAATCGGGCTGTTGATATCCGATCATCTTCTTCCACCAAGTGTGGTCCTCCGCGGGTGGAGATGGCCACTCCACAGCCAAGCTGATGACAGACAACATTGGTATTGGCCAGACTCCAGTGGGAGGCATAGAGCACTCTCCATCGTCCAGAATGTTCATCTCCACCTGCCCCTCACACTGAGAGGAGCCGTTTGTCATGATCCAGACTCTGAGTATGCTGGATACGAGATAACAGAATTTCAGAAATATCTAATGATTTCTGACCTGAATAGAGTGTGCAGGGAGGTTAGTCCTGACCTACATCTCACCTGAACAGACAAGCTGAACAGCTCCACTGTGGTGACAAGTGCCCCCTGGACAGGGCACTCTGGGGCAGGACCAGAGCTTAGGCTCCTCCCCCTCACACCTGAACTCTTCAGCCCAGATGCGGCCATCTGACTCTCAGAAGAGCTCATGTCCCAAGACTGACACAGCTTTGCCACACCCCAGCTCTGCACAGATGACTTGGGCAGTGGGGAGTGTGAAGTTTCTATCAGACACTGGGATCCAGTCTTCTCCAGAATAAACTTCTACTCGCCCTGAGCAGGGTCCATCCTCTCCAACCAGATGCACAAATCCTGAGAGAAACAAATAAAAAAAACCCACTGCATATTCATGATCCTGGCTTGGCAACTGGAAACATGTCACAGGCAATGGTGTGAAAGCTTTTATTTTCCAGGACTGAGGCATGAAGAGAAAATATAACAGTGTCAGAATTGCATTTTCACGGGCGAGTGTCAGAAGAGAAATCCAGAAGGATTTGCAGAGTTAGTTTAGAATGGTTGAATTCCAAAAACCTATATTTGATGTTGGTTAGGATGAGAATTCCTCATTTAAGGGTCTGGAAACTATAGGGCCCAAGGAAACTGCACTGCAATGGGCATCAGACTTGGGTGCAGAACTGAACTAACCCAGAGTGAAATAGGTCCTTGGGATTCAAGAGTTTATAGAACTAAGATCCAGACAAGGTTAGAAGGCCATCCTGACATTTCTGGGGCTAGAAGTCCTGCCGGATTTTTCTCAGGAGTCAATACTCAAGTCACCGATACAAGGGAAATCAATCGAGAGATCTGAGTGCAGGTCAGTCTATAAACAGACTTATGGCTCATGGAAGGAAAGCTAGATATTATAACAAGTCTACTTCTTATGATTCCCATATGTTTCTCATAATCTCTGATGGTGAGAAATTCCAAGAATTTCTTAACCAACTTGAATTGTGAAAAGAAATTGTCCACAGATGAGTTTGAATATGAAGAAAGGTCAGAGTCATAGGAGAAAGGGTTGGTCCTAGCCATCTTTCAAGAAAGCCTAGGATTTACCAATGAACCCAGGAGAGAATGAGTTCTCAGTGGGACTATAAAAGATGAATAACTGTGTTGATTAGTTCATATTACTGGTTTTTTTCCAACACATGAGAATCTTAGCAAATGCTATGGAGTGAAGGTAATTTAATGTTTTCAAATTCTATCTATATGGTAAATGGTGCTTCCCAGGTGGCACTAGTGGTAAAGAAGCCCCCTGCGAATGCACAGGTTCAATCCCTGGGAGGAGGGCATAGCAACCCACTCCAGTATTCTCTCCTGGAGAATCCCATGGATGAGGGAGCCTGATGGGCTACAGTTCATAGAGTCACAAAGAGTCAGACATGACTGAAGAGACCTAGCATGCACTCATATGCTAACTGCAAACGACTTTCCTATTTCTTGAGAAATAGTCATCATGCTGTAAAAAAAAAAAAAAAAAAAAAAAAAAAGGAGAGGGAGAAGAAGAGAAGACAGAGCAAACAGCCATATATAATTTACAGATTTCTACATTACAAAAGCCTCAATGTGGATGAAAGAAAGATTTGGGGAAAATATTTGTCCAGCAAGTTTTTAACACATTTTACCCCTGTGCTCCTTCCATCTGCGACCTAACCCTATTTCCCTTTCCCATTTCTCCCACTGCAGACAAGAGAAAACAATCCTAAGAGCTACAAATGGATGGAAAAGAGACTCTGAAAGGGAAGAACTTCTGTAGGAGTGGAGTGTGGGTGGGATGAGGGGTAGGTTAAACTGGGAGTGGATGGAGTATGAAACTGAAAGAGGGAGACTAAGGAAAGACTCACGACATGATTTGACCTTCAGGGACCACATTTTGGATAGAGGAAAGGTAACCTAATGAAAAAAATAAAACTTCTCATTATAAAGAACAATTTTTAAATACATTTGCCTGATTTCTGACTGTGCTTATAATTATTTATGTACAGGGTGGTATTCTTTCTGGTAAAGGACTCTGATTTCATAAGTATAAGAACATTGAATGTTCAGAAAGAATATTTCAACAGAATAAAAATCTACTATAGAGAACAGGAGAGAACAGAAAAGACACTATAGAAATTAATGAATCGAAGGACCAGCTTGACCACTTATTCAAGAGGGAATGGTAAGAGCCAGGATGATCTGTTAGCCTTTTGTTACTTACCCACTTTCAACTCCCCATTCCAGGTTAGGACATCTGGTATGGTCTGGCTGGGAGTTTGGTCATAGGATACACATTCTAATTAAAACATTTTTACTTAACAGGTTGTTAGTTTCTATATCAATCACATGAGATTACAATTTAAAAAGAACAAGAAAGAAATATTTCTTGTATGCTGTTTCATATACCAAGATACATGCTAAACACTCAAATATATGCTGAATAATCAATAAAGTCTTGTACACATCAGGATAGATACTTCTGAGACATATTATTATTTCTTTTTTATTTTCTACTTGATTTTAAATTTTATATAAAAGGATATGTGTGTGAAAATTGTAAGAAAATTTGTGCAATAGGAGGCTGGTGCGAGTGGATAAAGGTATTAAATATAATAAAAATACATCCTTGTCTGGTCTCTTGCTGTACAGACCTGCTGTATCCTTAGGCACACGTAGCATCCTCTACACCACACCTGGACCCGTAGTGATGCTCAGAGAACCCCATATGGCCTTTGACATCTCCCATTGCCCTTCTTTTTCCTCTTAGCTACTATAAGTCTCCTCCACCTTCTTCAAAAATTACAGGTGTCCTCTTATTCCTATTCCTATCAAACAAGCCCCCAAACACAATTCTCTTATATCATTGAAGACATCAGGTATAAAATATAATTTATTACCACAAAACATAGAAATTCATATTTTATTGACTATATCTTTGACTTGTCAGTGTGTGGCTAAGAGTTCCTCCAAAATTTTGGTTTATACAGAGGTTTTAAAGAAGAAGAAAAAAAAAAAAACAAAACAAAACAGACAATCCTTTCTAGTAAAAATGAAAGGAGAACCCAGACTCAGAACATTTCATCCACAGCTCTGTTGTCCTACCAGTCAAAAAGCTATGAATATTCAAATCTAAATTTTCAAAGGGGACTTGCAATTTGGCACAAATCCATAAGTTCCTCTCTGATTTGTTTGATGATGTCCCCTGTGCCTCCACTCCTACTAACTTAGCACAAAAAAGTATTTTGCACTATATATACAGAAAGAACTCCGTCCTGGAAGGTACAGCCTCATTCTAGCCCTTTCCTCTCCATGGGCTTACTGTGCAAAGCAGGTGCGTGTGGTGATTTGCAAATGTTTCACTCTTCCAAAAGTAAATTATATAAAAATGAGTATCAATTTTTATTGGGATATAGATTAAGCTATATCAGGTAAGATCACTGGAGAAGAAATAGCAGAGACTTGTAAGAGGAAAGTAGCAATAAATGAAGCCCATCAGGAAATCAGTCCTAAATATTCATTGGAAGGACAGGTACTGAAGCTGAAACTCCAATACTTGGCTACCTGATGGGAAGAACTGACTCCTTTGAAAAAAACCTGATTCTAGGCAAGATTGAAGATGGGAGAAGAAGGGGAAGACAGAGGACAAGATGGTTGGATAGCATCACCAACTCAATAGACATGAGTGTGAGTAAGCTTCAGCAGTTGGTGATGGACAGGGAAGCCCGGCATGCTGCGGTCCATGCGGTAGCAAAGAGTCGGACACCACTGAGCGACTGAACTGAACTGATCACTCACAGATACTTTATGCATTCAAGGAGGATATCTCTCAACGTCCCTAGCTTACACATCTATTGCCCTGGTGAGCAGACACCAGCTTCCTTGGAGCTTTCTGTTCTTTCAGACAGTGGGCAATTCACTGATCATACCTGAGCAGATAACTCCTACATCCTCGTCATGACCGCAGTTGTGCCGCCCCAAGCCCCAGGAAGGGCACTGCCACACGTGGGACTCCATTCTTCCACAATACACATGATCCAGCAAGATGGGTCCCTGATCCCGCCCCAAAGGGAACAGACTCCACAGCACTGAGGGCTTCTCCACAGCCCAGCTGTCTGCACACCACAACGGGCA
>NC_040080.1:17181415-17265372 GCF_003369695.1 Bos indicus x Bos taurus | reverse complement strand
AGAAAAGAGGCTGAAATAAGGATAGCTCAGTGAGGAATTCAGTGGAGAAAAGAGGCTGAATAATTCAGCCAGAAAGGTAAGAGAAAGAACGACATGTGAGACCAAGTTTCGGTGAACAAGGCCCCACTTTATTTCCAAAGTAGTTTTTATACCTTAAGTTATGCATAGAGGATAATGGGGGAAGGGGTAGAGTCCTGCAGTAAGCCAGGCTTCTTCCTGCAATCCTGCAAACTTATCATATGCAAAAGTTTAGGTGATTTGCATCATCTTCTGGCCCGGAGGCCTTTTCTCTAAAGGTGATTATTCTCAAGTCAGGCGCCAGCCTCCAAAAAGCATTAGATAAAGTTGCATTCCTACAGAGCAAAGGTGTGGTGGGCTATAACAAGAAAAGAATTAACTCAAGGGTCCCAGGTTACAAACATTAAAGCTACTATTACACCAATTATATTAAATCAATACACTCTGCCAGGGACACAGCAGTAAGGATATGGAGACTTAGCACAGCAAACATTGGCCCAACAAGTGAGAATCCCTTCACCAATACAATTTCTAATCAATCTTTAGACTGCTCAAAGGAATCTGTATTTAGACAGTTTAGAACATCTCATGCCTCTCACAGTTTGGAGGCTCTGAGCAATCACATGTGGCCGGAAAAACCTATTCAGGCAGGCTAGAGGACTTCCAAGGGAGTTTGTAGGTTGAAAACCTGTCACACACCAGGAATTATTAACTGGAGCTATAAGCTAACTCTTTTTTCAGAGAGGTAGTGGGGGACAGCCCCCATAAAGTCAGAAGTGTAGGTGAAAGCACAAAGCAGAAAGTAGGCAGACTCTGGTTTTGGGGTAGATTGCTCGAGAATTTCCAGGGAGACTCCTGAGGCTTGATCCCGCCTTTGCGTATGCCAAGCCTCCTTCCTCATGACCTTTGCCAGAGGCGAGCTCGCTCCCCGCATTTGGGGGCACCATATGAAAGTCCTGCTTCAGGTTCACTTCATGCAGACCTGCAAAGCTGAGCCAGTCTTATAGAGATGGCTAGGCATAAGAAAGAAGAGCAAAGGACCAATAGCAACCACATGGCAGGAGAAATCACAGTCCACAGTGACCGCTCTACAGACAGATGCAGCAGATTTTACCCCTGAAAGAATTAATAACAGCACAGATGATTGTTTCCAGTAGTCAGTTATGTATGGATGTGAGAGTTGGACCATAAATAAGGCTGAGCACCGAAGAATGGATGCTTTTGAACTGTGGTGCTAGAGAAGACTCTTGAGAGTTCTTTGGACAGCAAGGAGATCAAACCAGTCAATCCTAAAGGGAATCAACCCTGAATATTGATTGAAAGACGGATGCTGAGGCTGAAGGTCCAATACTTTGGCCACCTGGTGCAAAGAGCTGACTCGTTGGAAAAGACCCTGATGCTGGGGAGACTGAAGACAAGGAGAAGAGCAGCACAGGATCAGATGGTCAGATAGCATCACCAACTCAATGGACATGAGTTTGAGCAATGAACCATTGTTGGTCTCAGTCTTTGCTGCCTTCCTAGGCCTTCTCACAACCTGAGCACCTGCAACCATCATCTCCCCCCACAGAGGCACCTGCAACAGCCCTTAAAGCCTAATGTGTGCACACCATTGGCTCTGGCCACCACCACTGCTGGTCATGATTTCTAGGCTTTGGAGCCAGAGGCACTATTGAGGATACCAACAACCATTCCAGTGACGGCAAGCCCCCTGCAACACTTGCAAAACACCACACAGTTGTCAATGCTGTGACATCACAGCAGCCTGAGCCAAACGGATCTCATGTCCTCTCAGACCCAGTGCCACCTTATGCCTCTGCTTTTGGCACCCTGCTGAACATTCCAGTGTTCCCCTACCCAGAGGTGAAAGGCTTTCCCTACTGAAATCATAATATAGACTCTGGTACAGATGACTGCTTTTTTAAATGTGCAGACATCTACAAGAGAATAAGACATCAAAAAGATCAGAGAAGCAAAATCCCACCAAAGGAATACAGTAAACCTCCTGGGAAACTTGTTCTGGGATGGTGGAGGAATAGGACAGGGACACCACTTTCTCCCCCACAAATTCATCAAAAGAACATTTAAACACCGAGTAAATTTCACAAAACAACTTCTGAATGCTGGCAGGGGACATCAGGCATCCAGAAAAGCAGCCTATTGTCTTCATAAGGAGATTTTGAATTTTTGCTTTTTGGTATTTGTTATCAATTTTGTACCTATATTTAATAATTTTTGTGACTTTTTTTTTTCTCTTTCTTTTTCTTCTTTTCTTTTCTTTACATTGTATTTTTGAAATTCCCAACTCTACTCTAGATTTTTAAATTTTGCTTTTTGGTATATTTTATCAATTTTGTACTTTAATAACCCAATCTTCAGTACCCATTTTTACTTGGGAGAAAGATTACTGGCTTGACTGCTCTCTCTCCCTTGGACTCTCCTTTTTCTCTCACCAGGTCGCCTGTGTCTCTTCCCCAACCCCTCTCTGCTCTGCCCACTCTGTGAATTCTGTGTGTTCCAGAAGGTGGAGAACACAGGGAACTGACTACTGGCTGGATCTGTCTCTCTCCTTTTCATTTTTTTTTTCTCTTCCTGGACACCTCTGTCTCCTTCCTCCCTCTTCTCTTCTCTGTATAACTCCGTGAACATCTCTGAGCAGTCCAGTTGTGGAGTGCACATAAGGAAGTGATTACTGGCTAGCCTGCTCTCTCCTCTATTGATTCCACCTCATCTCATTTGGGTCACCTCTAACTCCCTCCTCCCTCTTCTCTTCTCCTCTCTCTCTATGTAACTCTCTGTGTGTCCCTCACTGTGGATAAACTTTTCATCTTTACCTAGATGTTTTATCAATGGTGTCATATAGAAGGAGAAGTTTTGAGACTACTGGAAAAAAAGACTGAAAACCGGAAGCAGGAGGCTTAAGTCCAAATCCTGACTCCAGGGAACTCCTGACTCCAGGGAACATTAATTGACGGGAGCTCATCAAACCACCTCCATACCTACACTGAAACCAAGCACCACACAAGGGCCAACAAGCTCCAGAGCAAGACATACCACGCAAATTCTCCAGCAACACAAAAACACAGCCCTGAGCTCCAATATACAGGCTGCCCAAAGATACTACAAAACCATAGACATCTCATAACTCATTACTGGACACTTCATTGCACTCCAGAGAGAAGAAATCCAGCTCCATCCACTAGAACACCGACACAAGCTTCCCTAACCAAGAAACCTTGACAAGCCACCTGTACAAACCCACACACAGCGAGGAAACTCCACAATAAAGAGAACTCCACAAACTGACTGAATACAGAAAGGACACCCCAAACTCAGCAATACAAACAAGATGAAGAGACAGAGGAATACCCAGCAGGTAAAGGAACAGGATAAATGCCTACCAAACCAAACAAAAGAGGAAGAGCTAGGGAATCTACCTGATAAAGAATTCCAAATAATGATAGTGAAAATGATCCAAAATCTCAAAGCAAAATGAAATCACAGATAAATAGCCTGGAGACAAGGATTGAGAAGATGCAAGAAAGGTTTAATAAAGACCTAGAAGAAATAAAAAGAGTCAATATATAATGAATAATGCAATAAATGAGATCAAAAACACTCTGGAGGCAACAAATAGTAGAATAACAGAGCAGAAGATAGAATTAGTGAATTAGAAGATAGAATGGTAGAAATAAATGAATCAGAGAGGAAAAAAAAAAAATGAATTAAAAGAATGAGGACAATCTCAGAGACTTCCAGGACAATTAAATGCTACAACATTCGAATCATATGCATCCCAGAAGAAGAAGACAAAAAGAAAGACCATGAGAAAATACTTGAGGAGATAATAGTTGAAAACTTCCCTAAAATGGGGAAGGAAATTATCACCCAAGTCCAAGAAACCCAGAGAGTCCCAAATAGGATAAACCCAAGGTGAAACACCCCAAGATACATATTAATCAAGTTAACAAAGATCAAATATTAAAAGCAGCAAGGGAAAAACAACAAATAACACATAAGGGAATTTCCATAAGGATAACAGCTGATCTTTCAATAGAAACTCTTCAAGCCAGGAGGGAATGGCAAGACATACTTAAATCGATGAAAGAAAATAACCTACAGCCCAGATTACTGTACCCAGCAAGGATCTCATTCAAATATGAAGGAGAAATCAAAAGCTTTTCAGATAAGCAAAAGCTGAGAGAATTCAGCACCACCAAACCAGCTCTCCAACAAATACTAAAGGATATTCTCTAGACAGGAAACACAAAGAGGGTGTATAATTCGAACCCAAAACAATAAAGTAAAGGCAATGGGATCATACTTATCAATAATTACCTTAAACGTAAATGGGTTGAATGCCCCAAACAAAAACAAAGACTGGTTGAATGGATACAAAAACAAGACCCCTATATTTGTTGTCTACAAGAGACCCACCTCAAAATGGGACACATACAGACTGAAAGTGAAGGGCTGGAAAAAGATTTTCCATGAAAATAGAGACCAAAAGAAAGCAGGAGTAGCAATACTCATATCAGATAAAATAGACTTTAAACAAAGGCTGTGAAAAGAGACAAAGAGGGTCACTAAATAATGATCAAAGGATCAACCCAAGAAGAAGAAGATATAACAATTATATATGCACCCAACATGTATATGTAAGACATATACTAACAAGTATGAAAGGGGAAATTAACAATAACACAATAATAGTGGGAGACTTTAATACCCCACTCACACCTATGTATAGATCAACTAAACATAAAATTAACAAGGAAACACAAACTTTAAATGATACAATAGACCAGTTAGACCTAATTGATATCTATAGGACATTTCACCCCACAAAAACAATGAATTTCACTTTTTTCTCAAGCGCACATGGAACCTTCTCCAGGATAGATCACATCCTGGGCCATAAATCTAGCCTTGGTAAATTCAAAAAAAAACTGAAAGCATTCCAAGCACCTTTTTGACCACAATGCAGTAAGATTAGATCTCAATTACAGGAGAAAAACTATTAAAAATTCCAACATATGGAGGCTAAACAACAAACTGCTGAATAACCAACAAATCACAGAAGAAATCAAAAAAGAAATCAAATTTGCATAGAAATGAATGAAAATGAAAACACAACAACCCAAAACCTGTGGGACACTGCCAGGAGCCGGTGAGGCATTCCACTCGTGACAAAGGTCATGAGGAAGGAAGCTTGGCATAGGCAAAGGCGGGATCGAGCCTCAGGGAGTCCCCCCTGGATATTCTCGAGCATCTACCCCCCAAAAAACCAGAGTCTTGCCTACTTTATTGCTTTGTGCTCTCACCTCTGACTTTACTGGGGGCTGTCCCCCACCACCATCTTGCTCTCTCTGTCAAAGAGTTAACTTACAGCTCCAATTAATAAAGTTCCTGGGCAATAAGGAGTGTTTAAATGCCAAACCCCTCAGATGCTCTCTAACTCGCCTGACAAGTTTACCCGGACTCCCACAGCTATGCATACGATGTTTACGTCTCCCAGCCTCGAGACACAGGAAGCTTAAGATATTCAAATAGCTTAGAGCCTCTTAGAGAGTTAGAAAACTGTCAGAATAAAACTAGTAAAAAGATTTCATTGATGAGCCATGCTTGCTTGCCAAGTTCTTCACATCCCCTGAATTGTATCCTTGAATATGTAGTATTTAATAGTTGGTATATAGAAAAAATAAGTAGTGGCCTTGGTGTTAGTAACTTTAGACCCTTTAAGGTAATAAATTCTTTCCTTTGTTGTAAACCCATTACACATCCACCCTATAGTGAATGCAATTTTTATCTTCGGAAGATGGCACCAAACCTTAAAATAATTACTCATTAGAGAAAATAAGTCTTTGTTGATAAGTCCTTGTCAAGAGTCATAAAATGTTAATAGGTCTTCTGGCCAGAAGATGATGTAAATCACCTAAACCATTTGTATATGATAAATTTGCAGGAAAGGAACCCCTGGTTTTTGATAAGGATCAAAAACTGCTGACTTTGCATCCCCTATTATCCTCTATGTGTAACTTAGGGTATAAAAACCTCCTGTTGAAAATAAAGCTACGGGCCTTGCTCACCAACGCTTGGTCTCCCCATGTCATTCTTCCCTTTAACTTCTGGCTGAAGTCTCCGTCTGGAGCACGGAGGTCCTCTGCGGCCATTTATTTGCCTGGGCTTCTAAGACCCACTCGAGAAGGTGTCTAAGGTGGGGCACCTTCTGCTATTCGAGAGGGCGCCTGCGGCCTCCGTGGTCAGGGCTAACCTGGTGTCACGGGTTATATTGATTTTCTGCGTAAACCAAGCTACTCAGCCTCTTTTCTCCACTGAATTTTCCTACTGAGCTATCCTCATTCTATTACTCTTTACATCTCTAATTAGCATATAAATAGTTGCCTAGGCCGTCTCTCCTTCGAATACCCTGGATCAGCTGGGGCTGGACCCCGGCAGGACACTGTAAAAGCAGTCCTAAGGGGAAAGTTCATAGCAATACAGGCATACCTCAAGAAACAAGAAAAAAGTCAAATAAATAACCTAACTCTACACCTAAAGCAACTAGAAAAGGAAGAAATGAAGAAGCCCAGGGTTAGTAGAAGGAAAGAAATCTTAAAAATTAGGGCAGAAATAAATGCAAAAGAAACTAAAGAAACCATAGCAAAAATCAACAAAGCCAAAAGCTGGTTCTTTGAAAGGATAAATAAAATTGACAAACCATTAGCCAGACTCATAAGAAACAACGGGAGAAAAATCAAATCAATAAAATTAGAAATGAAAATGGAGAGATCACAACAGACAACACAGAAATACAAAGGATCATAAGAGACTACCATCAGCAATTATATGCCAATAAAATGGACAACGTGGAAGAAATGGACAAATTCTTAGAAAAGTACAACTTTCCAAAACTGGACCAGGAAGAAATAGAAAATCTTAACAGACCCATCACAAGCACGGAAATTGAAACTGTGATCAGAAATCTTCCAGCAAATAAAAGCCCAGGTCCAGATGGCTTCACAGCTAAATTCTACCAAAAATTTAGAGAAGAGCTAACACTTATCCTACTCAAACTCTTCCAGAAAATTGCAGAGGAAGGTAAACTTCCAAACCCATTCTATGAAGCCACCATCACCCTGATCCCAAAACCTGACAAAGATGCCACAAAAAAAGAAAACTACAGGCCAATATCACTGATAAACATAGATACAAAACCCTTAACAAAATTCTAGCAACCAGAATCCAACAACACATTAAAAAGATCATACACCATGACCAAGTGGGCTTTATCCCAGGGATGCAAGGATTCTTCAATATCTGCAAATCAATCGATGTAATACACCACAGTAACAAACTGAAAAATAAAAACCATATGATTATCTCAATAGATGCAGAGAAAGCCTTTGACAAATTCAACATCCATTTATGATAAAAACTCTCCAGAAAGCAGGAATAGAAGGAACATACCTCAACATAATAAAAGCTATATATGACAAACCCACAGCAAACATTATCCTCAATGGTGAAAAACTGAAAGCATTTCCCCTAAAGTCAGGAACAAGACAAGGGTGCCCACTCTCACCACTACTATTTAACATAGTTTTGGAAGTTTTGGCCACAGCAATCAGAGCAGAAAAGAAATAAAAGGAATCCAAATTGGAAAAGAAGAAGTAAAATTCTCACTGTCTGCAGATAACATGATCCTCTACATAGAAAATCCTAAAGACTCCACCAGTAAATTACTAGAACTAATCAATGAATATAGTAAAGTTGCAGGATATAAAATCAACACACAGAAATCCCTTGCATTCCTATACACTAATAATGACAAAATAGAAAGAGAAATTAAGGAAACAATTCCATTCACCATTGCAACGAAAAGAATAAAATACTTAGGAATATACCTACCTAAAGAAACTAAAGACCTATATATAGAAAACTATAAAACACTGGTGAAAGAAATCAAAGAGGACACTAGTAGATGGAGAAATATACCATGTTCATGGATGGGAAGAATCAATATAGTGAAAATGAGTATACTACCCAAAGCAATCTATAGATTCAATGCAATCCCTATCAAGTTACCAACAGAATTCTTCACAGAATTAGAACAAATAATTTCACAATTTGTATGGAAATACAAAAAAACCTCGAATAGCCAAAGTGATCTTGAGAAAGAAGAATGGAACTGGAGGAATCAACCTACCTGACTTCAGGCTCTACTACAAAGCCACAGTCATCAAGACAGTATGGTACTGGCACAAAGACAGAAATATAGATCAATGGAACAAAACAGAAAACCAGAGATAAATCCACGCACCTATGGACACCTTATCTTTGACAAAGGAGGCAAGAATATACAATGGATTAAAGACAATCTCTGTAACAAGTGGTGCTGGGAAAACTGGTCAACCACTTGTAAAAGAATGAAACTAGAACACTTTCTAACACCATACACAAAAATAAACTCAAAATGGATTAAAGATCTCAACATAAGACCAGAAACTATAAAACTCCTAGAGGAGAACATAGGCAAAACACTCTCCGACATACATCACAGCAGGATTCTCTATGACCCACCTCCCAGAAAACTGGAAATAAAAGCAAAAATAAACAAATGGGACCTAATTAAACTTAAAATCTTCTGCACAACAAAGGAAACTGTAAGCAAGGTGAAAAGACAGCCTTCGGAATGGGAGAAAATAATAGCAAATGAAGCAACTGACAAACAACTAATCTCAAAAATATACAAGCAACCCCTACAGCTCAATTTCAGAAAAATAAATGACCCAATCAAAAAGTGGGCCAAAGAATTAAATAGACATTTCTCCAAAGAAGACATACAGATGGCTAACAAACGCATGAAAAGATGCTCAGCATCACTCATTATCAGAGAAATACAAATCAAAATCACTATGAGGGTACCATTTCACGCCAGTCAGAATGGCTGCTATCCAAAAGACTACAAGCAATAAATGCTGGAGAGGGTGTGGAGAAAAGGGAACCCTCTTACACTGTTCTTGGGAATGCAAACTAGCACAGCCACTATGGAGAACAGTGTCAGATCAGATCAGATCCGCTGGATCATAGAAAAAGCAAGAGAGTTCCAGAAAAACATCTATTTCTGCTTTATTGACTATGCCAAAGCCTTTGACTCTGTGGATCACAATAAACTGTGGAAAATTCTGAAGGAGATGGGAATACCAGACCACCTGACCTGCCTCTTGAGAAATCTGTACGCAGGTCATAAAGCAACAGTTAGAACTGGACATGGAACAACAGACTGGTTCCAAATAGGAAAAGGAGTTCATCAAGGCTGTATATTGTCACCCTGTTTATTTAACTTATATGCAGAGTACATCATGAGAAACGCTGGACTGGAAGAAACACAAGCTGGAATCAAGATTGCTAGGAGAAATATCAATAACCTCAGATATGCAGATGACACCACCCTTATGGCAGAAAGTGCAGAGGAGAACAGTGTGGAGATTCCTTAAAAAACTGAAAATAGAACTGCCTTATGATCCAGCAATCCCACTGTTGGGCATACACACTGAGGAAACCAGAATTGAAAGAGACACATGTACCCCAATGTTCATCACAGCACTGTTTATAATAGCCAGGACATGGAAGCAACCTAGATGTCCATCAGCAGATGAATGGATAAGAAAGCTGTGGTACATATACACAATGGAGTATTACTCAGCCATTAAAAAGAATACATTTGAATCAGTTCTAATGAGGTGGATGAAACTGGAGCCTATTGTACAGAGTGAAGTAAGCCAGAAAGAAAAACACCAATACAGTATACTAATGCATATATGTGGAATTTAGAAAGATGGTAACAATAACCTTGTATACGAGACAGCAAAAGAGACACTGATGTATAGAACAGTCTTGTGGACTCTGTGGGAGAGGGAGAGGGTGGGATGATTTGGGAGAATGGCATTGAAACATGAATAATATCATATATGAAACGAGTTGCCAGTCCAGGTTCGATGAACGATATTGGATGCTTGAGGCTGGTGCACTGGGACGACTCAGAGGGATGGTACGGGGAGAGAGGAGGGAGGAGGGTTCAGGATGGGGAACACATATATACCTATGGAGGATTCATGTTGATATACGGCAAAACCAATACAATATTGTAAAGTTAAAAAATAAAATAAAAAGAAAAAAAATAACAGAACTATTAAAAAAAAAAAAAAAAACCTCCTGTAACCAGCTCAAAGTAATGGAGATCCAGGAATTACCTGATGAAGAATTCAAAATAATACTTCAAAAGATGATTAGAGTGTTACAAGATAACTCAAATATTTAATGATACCAATAAAACAATGCAAATAAAATAAGAACAATAAAGATATATAAAATATTTTTTTAAAAAAGAACTAACTAGATATTTTGAAACTGAATAATAAATGAATGGGCTTCCCAGTTGGCACTAGTGGTAAAGAAGCCACCTGCAAATGCAGGAGATGTAAGAGACTCGGGTTCAATCCCTGAGTCCAGAAGATCCCCTGGAGGAGGGCATGGCAACCCACTCCAGTGTTCTTCCCTGAAGAATCCCATGGACCGAAGAGTCTACAGTCCATAGGGTCACAAAGAGTCAGACATGACTGAGGTGACTTAGCATCCACACAATATAATGAGTAATCTTAAAAGTTCAATACAGAGATTCAACAACAGACTTGACCGAGGGAAAGAAAAAGAAAAAAGAATCAATGAGTTAGAAGAAAGATCAGTTGAAAGTATCCACGCAGAGAAGCAAAAAGAGAAAGAAAGGAATATAGAAAGCCAGTGGGAACTATGGACACCATAAAGAGGAACAATGTATGCAACGGAGTCAGGGCAGGAGAAGTGAGGGAGAAAAGAATTAAGGGCTGAGGACCTCCTGGTGGTGCAGTGGATAAGAGTCCACCTGCCAGTGCAGGGGACATCAGTTCAATCCCTGGTACAGGAAGATTCCACATGCCGCAGAGCAACTAAGCCAGTGTGCCACAGCTACTGAAACCTGTGCACCTAGAGCCTGTGGTCTACAGCAAGAGAAGCCACTGCAGTGAGAAGTCTGTGCACTGCTTACCACAACTAGAGAAGTCCTGTATGCAAGGAAGGAGACCTAGCACAGCCAAAAATAAATAATTAAAACAGAAAGGAGAAAACACAGGCTGAGAATTTCCCAAACCTAGGGAAAGATCTGGACATCTAAGTTCAAGAAGCTAATAAGTCACCCCAAAATTTCAATCCAAAGCAACCTTTTCTAAGACTCACAGAGTTAACTGTCCAAATGCTAAGACAAAGAATTCTAAAGGTCTAAAGAGAAGAAAAAATTCTGTCACCCAAGAGGACTCCCATAAGGAGATCAGCAGATTTGTCCAAGGAAACCCTGCAGACCATGAAGAAAGATTAACACATTCTACCCTCACTCAGTGGAAAGCAGATCCAGGGAGGGACAGGAGAGGGCACGAGAGAAAGTGCTCCCTACAGAGTCATAGCAGATCCTGGGAGGGGAAGGGACCGTCCCATGCCGCAGCACATCAGGAAATATCACAGGGACCGGGGCAGGGACTTGGGAACTTATACACCTGAGGCTGTGCTTCAACTGATCTCTACAGACAAAAGGTCCCCTCTCCTGGCTGCAGGCTCCTCTGCTCCACAATGAACACCTGGTGGGAACAGGTGAGGCCAGCAAGCAGAGCCTCTCATAGAGCCCAGTGCTGGGCAGACAGGGCAACAAGCAGAGGGGAGCCCAGGGGATGGGGGAGAGGAGCCAGAGAGAGGCAGGCAGGTGCACCATTATCTCTGATCTGGTCACATGCAGCGGCATGACACCCAGCCCTGTGGACACCCTGTGTGCTTCACAGACCAACGGACTCAGTCCCTGCTCAGCAGCCCTGTTCCTGTCACACAGACAGGCTGTACCACCCCTTACACACACATGTGCACACACACACACACACACATCACACACCCTCACACACTCCTCACACACTCCACAAACACACACACTCTTCACACCCTCACTCACACATTCTATTTACACACACACACACAGCTTCACATACACACACCCTCACACATTCCTCACATACTCACAGACATACTCCTCATACCCTTACAAACACACACCCTCACATACTCCTTACCTTCACACACACACACATACAGAGCCTACAGGAGCACAGACACAGGAAACACGGGGACCCAGCGGGAATGCTCACACACCAGGCACATGGAGTGTGTGGGAATAGCCCAGAGTCCCATCTGAGGTCAGTGGCTGGAACTTCCACACACTGGGAGCCATTGGGACTTCTAGAGCTCCCTGAGAACAAGGGAGACAGTGGAGGGACTCAGGCTGACCCAGGTAGGTCCAGGCCAAACCTCACTGCTCTGTAAAATCTGCCACTATGACCAGTGGACCCCCCACAGGAGAAGGACCAGTGTTCACAGTCAGCGTGGCTCCTTTTTGACCAAAAATACTGAGACCATGGCTCCACAGATCCAGACACCTTTCCTCTCACCACAATGTCCACTCCCTGCTGTGGACCCAGGACAGAGGGGCAGCCCTTACCTTGACCACCCACCATGGTGCCGAGGAGGAGGACACAGAGTCCCCGCAGGGAGAGGTGTGTGCCCAGAGCCATCCTGACCCCACGTCCTCAAGATCACAGTCCCAGCTGCAGGATAAGCCTGTGAGGAGCATCAGGATGCTGACTGGGTCTATATAGACCACCCCTTACACCCTCCCTCCTGAGAGCCAATAGCAACACCTTTCACCATTTCAGCCACTATCGGAGGCTGCATCTGCCCCTTTCTGAACACCAATGAGCTTCTGAATCTTCCACATCTCCTTATATGAGCAGCACAGTCCTTTGACCTCCTGCTTCCGTGGTCCTGGGAGCCAGGTCCCATGACCGGGACTGGGATAGAAAAGATGCATCAAAAACCATGAGTGCCTTTCTCTCTCCTAATCACCCTGGTCGACATCTGCAGACTGTAAGATCTCACAGGGTCTGGGTGTGGGATCTGTTGACCCATGGAGAATATCTTTTGTACAATCAAGTAATGATTTTCCCCAGCACTGAGCTCAGGGTGGAAGCAGAGACCTACAAGAAGTTTTGAAATACAATATTTATCAGGTCAGCAGAAAATGAGGGCCAGGAGTACATGAATTCACAGGTGACTGTGGAGGCATGAAGTGAGACCCATCAAGTTGGGGGATGAGATTGCAGGTCTTTTCCCCCTTCTCAGAATGATCTGGTGATTGGGTCCTGGAGCACGTGCCTGCTTGCTCAGTCGTGTCTGACTCTTTGCAACCCCTGCACTGTAGCTCGCCAGCCTCCTCTGTCCAACAGATTTTCCAGGCAAGAGTACTGGAGTCAGTGGCTATTTCCTTCTAAAGAGATCTTTCTGACTCTAGGATCAAAACCATGTCACCTGTGTCTCCTGCATTGGCAGGTGGGTTCCCTATAGGGACGTTCAGACATGTTAAATCTCTGTCCCTTTATTGCATTTCATTTTATGTGAAGTATCTCTTTCAGCTATTCACCAAAAAATGTTTATGGAGAGAAAGAGATTGCTGTTTAAGGAAACAAAGAGAGGAGGAATCATCACTGAACTCTAGTCTTCCAAAATTGTAGCAGGGATCTCTAGAAGAAAGCACGGAGCTTCCCTGATGGCTCAGCAGTAAAGAATCCGCCCGCAAAGCAGGAGATGTGGGTTTGATCCCTGGGTCAGGAAGATCCCCTGGATAAGGAAATGGCAACCCACTCCAGTGTTCTTGCCTGGAGAATTCTGTGGACAGAAGGGCCTGGTGGTCCTTTCATGTCCAGTGCAGTCCATCGCATTGAAGAGAGTCAGACACAACTAAGGAACTAAACAACAACAAGAAAATTACAGTTTATAAAGACTAAAGTTTTCTAAACTTCACATTTATCCCCCTCATAAGCTGAGAGTATGGTTTGATAAGATTCAGAATACATTTGTATTATAAACCATAACTACAACGATGCAAAATGTAATTTAAGGCAACAGCTCCAGACAGAAGGGGAAATAGAAAGTCTTCTTATACATGATAGCTGCATGTGATGGGGAAAGAAGGGGCAAGTGAAGCAGAGAATAGAAGGGGTTCTTGCTTCCTGGAACCATCAGTTGACCCCACCTTCTCAGTTTTGCATTTAAGAAGAAAGGTGGCAACAAGAATGGAATCCCAGGTGGGTTGATGGGACAGATACAAGCAGAAGGGACTGATGTCCAGTATAGCCACTGATGCCTTGTTTTGTTTCCACTGATCAGAGAAGCTCTCAGATGCTTCCCAGAAAGTAATCCTGGGATGAGTATAGAACAGAGAAGGACCATAAGAGATGCAAGAGAGAGCTCCCTCATCAAAATTCAAGGTCACTAATGTGCTGCCCCCTTTCCTCATGCCCCCTCAGGCTCAAGATTCCCGTGATGCAGCCCTGTGGTCCAAACAACCCCAGACTGAGGCCCCCTCATCCTGACTCTTCCTTTTCAGCACAGACGTGGAAGGAAGCATCTGTGACACACAGGCCCCAGGGTCCCCACCAGAGCTCAGAGACAGCTTCATGAGCCACACACACATGCCCACCTTAATGTCTCAGCCTGGCCAACACCCAGGGCAGCTGCTGGCCATTTAACAGCCCTGCCACATCCCACACCAGAAGGACCCTCATCCTGGCCCGCAGACACAGCTTCTCTGTCCTGTAATACCCATCCTTTCTTCTTGAGACTCAGAAGAAAAGATAATTAAACACAAGCTTTCCTCCCTCTAAGTATGTTAATATTTACCCATTATTTATACAAGATTCACTTCCTTGTCATCTGGTCCTCTCACTCTCAAGCCCAGTGACTGTACCTGAGCCCCATCTCCTATATCTGGACCTTTAACACATCAATGATAAAAACTGATTATAAATATCAAAACCAAAATTTAAAGTCAGGGGCTGGAGAAGGACCAAGATCTGCTCAGTTACTTAGAATTGATGCTCTACTCCCTCTGGGCCCAAAGTCATCATTCCTTACCCAGTTATGGACTCCACAGCATCACCAGAAACCACGGGACAGCCACCTAGAACACAGGACGTGCTTTCTGGGGTTGAGTATCCCTCCCACGGGATGACACACAGATGCATTTAGTGAACAAGGTACACACGGTCTCACTCACCTTGGGATTGAGATCTCACAGGTAAGACACTGTTGAGGGTTCCAGACTCTGTTGTAGGGAAGGAGGGGCTGGAAAGGAGGGGCTAACTCAGGGCTGGCAGGCTGTTCCCAGGCAGCACCCTCTACCCCAGAGCTGGGGGTGCAGGGTCAACATGGACCAACTCACCCTTGGAAGAAGTTACTTCTTCTGTGACACATAAGAAAATCTCAATGTCCAATCTCATTCTCATTTTGATATTTGGCAAAACTAATACAATTATGTAAAGTTAAAAAAAAAAAAAAAAGATTTGAGAAGGAAAGTTTTAGAGAGGACACTAACCCAGCTGTGTCCACAGTGAACTTGAGAGAGTGGAAGGCAGGGGTGAGGAGAACAGACTGGGGAGCCAGACTGCCTGGTCTTGACTCACAGTTTAGCTGCATGCCATGTGTGGACCTTGAACAGGGTTCTTACACTCTCTGATTAGTAAAAGGAGGGTTGTGATCATGCCTAGATTACTGAGTTTTGGTGAGGACTAGGTGAGTTGGCATTAGCATGTGATATTACAACACTAGTTCACAGTAGTACATGCGCTGATGCTGATTTGCTCAGTCATGGCCGACTCTGCAACCCCATGGACTGTAGCCCACCAGCTTCCTCTGTCCATGGAATTTTCCAGACAATAACAGTAGTACATAGTAGCAGTATTATGTACTACTGTTATCTTGCCTTCCTGATGACTCAGATGGTAAAGAATCTGCCTGCAATACAGATCTTAGTTCGATCCCTGGGTCAGGAAGATCCTCTGGAGAAGGAAATGGCAACCCACTTCAATATTCTTGCCTGGGAAATCCCATAGGCAGAGGAGCCTGGAAGGGCTACCGTCCATTGAGTCGAAAAGAGTTAGTCATTACTGAGTGACTAACACACACACACACACACACACACATACACACACACACACACACACAGTAGTCGTAAAGAAGCAGAGTTAGGGCATCTCCCACCATCTCGTCGCAGGAATCCCAGGACTCTAGAACAGGAATTCAATTCTGTTACCTGGAGCCTTGGCTGTGGCTCTTGGAATTCTCTCAGGAACTATAGGCTGTGATGGTGATTGGTGACAATCAGAATTGTGAGTCTTCCACAAATCACCCCTTCTCTCTGTGCCCCATGCAACTGGTCAAGAACCTCAATCTTACCATCGGAGAGCTTTTGTGAATTAAGTTGTTTACTTAATCATTTTACTTTATAAACTCGAATGTACTTGGCAAAACATTTTGCATCTAATTCCCCTTCATATCCCCAATGCCTGGCTAATTAAAAATCCTAAATGATGTCTTTTGTGTACCTGAATGAATGAATGTCAGCCTGATATTTTATACAAATCATTTCAATCAAAAAGAAATCTTTTGAGAAATAATTTAACTTGTGAGGATGTAACAGCACAATGCAAGCTGCATCATTTGTTTTAATGATATTTCAATACTGTTAAATGGTATGAGCTATATATGGTTCACTTCAACACCTTTCTGCAATGAATGCAGTAAATTACAATAACTAGAAACAACCTCGGAGAAGGCAATGGCACCCCACTCCAGTACTCTTGCCTGGAAAATTCCATGGACAGAGGAGCCTGGTAAGCTGCAGTCCATGGGGTCTCGAAGAGTCGGACACGACTGAGCGACTTCCCTTTCACTTTTCACTTTCATGCATTGGGGAAGGAAATGGCAACCCACTCCACTGTTCTTGCCTGGAGAATCCCAGGGACGGGGGAGTCTGGTGGGCTTCCATCTATGGGGTCGCACAGAGTCGGATATGACTAAAGCGACTTAGCAGCAGCAGCAGCAGAAACAGCCTAGCCCCAGTACAAGAGCAGTGCTGAGACAGCCAGTTCTAAACACGTGTAAATGCTGCAAATTTCTTTGTATATCTGAAGATTAAAAAAGACAAGCCACAGTGCACTGACAGGTGAAGACCATGAAGCCTCCTGTTCTGGTCTTAATCAGATATGGCCAAATGGTCAGGATGTTTACGTATTTATCATTTGGCACATTTTCAATTCAAACCACACACAACTGTAACAGGAAGCAATTTTGTTATAAAAAATGTGAACAGCTTCCGTGTTGAATTAGAAGTGCAGAAGCAAAGAGCAGAAAAAATCTTGTTCTTTGACTTAGGCTAACTATTTGTCCTCATGGATTGTAAAGAAATACAACATGTAGCATTATTATTCCCAAATCACCATGAGAATATGGTGGTTTCAGAGGTTCAGTAATCTCTTTGCTAGGAAAGTTAATAATTAAACCTTCTTGCTTGAGGAAAATTTCCTCAGGACCAATCAGAGTGACTAAAATACAAAATATAAAGAGGCATACAACTCTAACAGAAAATTATTAACTGAGTTGTTATACCAAAGCATTGGAGACCTGCCCCACCACCTGTGTTCTTTGCATGGATGGGACCAAGGTTCGTAAAGACTCATTTACCAAAGACCACTTCATCACCAGGGCATGAAGGAAAGCAAGGTTATGAGCTGGTGTTGTCCAGCCCATCACCTCTGTTCAGCCCTTTATAGTCTGTACCCATCAAACAAAGAGTGTGGCACTGAATTGGCCTCATTCACTCCTCCATAGTGCAACATCAGATACCCAGAGACAAGAGCAGATCAAAGCTAAGAAATCAAAGACAAGCAGATTCTAAGTGGAGAGCATGCAGACCAAGGACCCTTCCCCACTGCTGTTGGAAACAAAGAAGCCCTCCCTCCCCAGACACCATCTGTGGGAGGAGAGACAAGAAGGTGCCTGCTTAAATATAGAAAAATCAGTCTGAGCAGGGAGCTTGAACTAGAAATGACAAAACAATTATACAATGAACCCGAGCTAAGTTGAGGGACAAATTTTAAATAGGAGAGTCTGTGCTAATGTTATGGAACTTTTCAGTCCACACAGACATCCCTTGCTAGTGCACAAGATAAAATCAGTGATAAAAAGAGTATATTACATTTATGTATATTTGAATTCTAGGGGACACATTTTTAAGCCCACTACAGAAAGAAAACTCATAAATCTTCTCGTTTTTAAATGCACAGAGTTGTCGCCTCTGTGAACTCTTTTTAATTTCTCCAGCTCAAAATTACTACTGTGTCTATTTAATCTATAAAATCTTGCCCACTGTCTTAAAAGTGGGGGCTTCTTGAGAGCAAGTATTGTGTCTTACTCTTCAATATCTCTTTAAAGTCAAGTAAAGACACATAGAAAAAGCTTAACAAATAGTGGATAAATAAAGAAATGAATGCATGAACAAATGCTGAAAATCACCCAGAGTTAATGATACTGAGCGGGAAAGGGATAGGGGAGACACAAATCTGACTAATCCCACTCGGCACAGACTGAAGTGGAGTAAGGAGTCAGAGACACACCAGACAAAGGAACCAGATAGAAAATGCCTTCTTCAAATCTCACTCTGGGGAGGGTCCAATCACATGTAATTTCTGCACAAGGCTGTAGCTCAGAAACTTTACCAAGGGAAGAAAAAACTGACAGCATTGCTATTAAGGATGTGGCATCGACAATAATACTTACCAAATAGCTGTTTTTCTAGCTCCCAGTGACTCATTCTGGACAATGAAGCATGGGTAGTGTCACATGTGTCTCTTCCAAGTGGAGACATGAAAACCCCATGTGACTCTCTAGTCTCTCTCTTTTCTGCCCCAGAAGTTGTGTGTTCCAAATGGTGCACATGCGAGCTGATGGTGCCTCACTGACCATGGTACATGTGTAGGTTGGTAATGAATGTGTGTATGCATGTATGTGTTGCCTCTGAGATTTGGGGGTCAGTTGTTCCAGTAGCAGAACAGAGTCTATTCTGACAGATCCAAAGGGGAAACAAGACTTGAAAAAAAAAATCTGTCACATGAATCAGGTACTTTCCTGGATCTCCTCTTCCTTCTGTGTCTTCATCCCAAGCTACTCCCTCAGGTGGTCAGCTTGCATCCTCTGTTGGGCCTGGTTGGTTCTCAGTCACCATTTCTGATTGACCAACAACTAGATCTAAGTCCTGTTTAAGAGCACCCACCCCTGGTGCATCTCCTGTTCCCTTTATATCACTCTGTGCTGACAGTCAGGCTCAGTTTCCCAAATTTGTCTCTTAGCATCTTGACCTTCATCCTTAAACAGCTCTCCTTTGCTCTGAGTTAGTCAGTTCATCATATTTTTACTTTCCACCAATCCTGTACTAATGAAAAGGCAGCATGTACTTTCTAAACCTCTTTAGTTTCTTCTTGATTTCCTGAACAAATCTGATTTCTGGATGGAGTGCTCCATGTAGTTAATTAATTTCTTCACCTTTGGGTAAGAAATAATCTTGCTGAATTTTTTCCCCCTCAACTGAAGAAAATGGCACATTCAAAGCCTATCTTCTTGTGACCATGTTACCGAAAGTATGTGTGTGAGGTCTGGCTGCTCACTGCTTAAAAGCCAGTATACAGGGCAGGTTGGTGGAAAAGAAAGTTTGCTTTATTTCATATGCCAGCAACTGGCAGGAGCAGTGGCAGCCATCTGTTCAAAGGCCAACGTTCACCCCCATGACAAGCAGGCAGTGAGAGTTTTATAGACAAAGTGGGAGGGGGGTTACATGCAGAAATAGTAGAGTCATCTTCAAATTGGTCATGAGTGGTCTGACTAGTGTCATCTTGGTTACTTTCAATTCAGTTCAGTCGCTCAGTAGTGTCCAACTCTATGTTACCCAGTGGACTACAGCACACCGGGCTTCCCTGTCCATCACCAACTCCTGGAACTTGCTCAAACTCATGTCCATCAAGCTGGTGATGCCATCCAAAACATCCACTGGTTGTTTTAGGTAGAGTTGATCTTTAGTGCCTGGGTGTACTTGTTCCCATGTCTTTGTGGTCAGTTCTCAGAATTGTGGATGCTCAAGTCCTGGGTACAGTGTGGTCATCATGTAGTTCACTGCTCCGCCTGGTGTTTTGTGTCTATAAGACAGCTCACAGGACACGGCTCAGAATATCATCTATAACCCTTGAGAAAGAACTAAAGGTCCTTGACTGTGCTTAATGACTACATTATTATTATTTAGTCTCCTCTGACTGTTTTCCTTTGTTTCCACGTTTCTCGCTTCTCCAATTAAACGTATTCTTTGACTAAAGTTTTCCACAGGCAAAAGGCAGGCAGAAGACACGGTGAGGGGGCAAGGATCATAGAGTCCTCTCTGCTTCAACCGCAGCCCTAGGGCCCCCCTCGGGATTTGGAAGGGGCTGGTGCAAGGAGA
Source organism: Bos indicus x Bos taurus (assembly GCF_003369695.1). Classification (NCBI taxonomy): domain Eukaryota; kingdom Metazoa; phylum Chordata; class Mammalia; order Artiodactyla; family Bovidae; genus Bos; species Bos indicus x Bos taurus. The sequence goes on along the minus strand of NC_040080.1, from coordinate 17,244,902 downwards.
GGCTCTGAAGAACACACTACATTAACTTTATGATTAACCCACCTCTGCTCAGAGCTGATGTAATTACCAACTGCAGAGCTATTGAGTTCTTGTGGGTGGTGATTCTTAAACCACTGCAACCTAAGGTTAGTGCCTCTGGGGTGGCACTCAGAGTTCAAAGCCTGAGTGATTGCTCACATTCAAAGTCTATGAACTGAGGCTCTATTGCACATGGAGCTTTGGTGCAGCTGAGTCCTGCCCGCAGACCAGCCTCAGAACACTGGAAAATACAGCAATGTGTTCCTCCTTTAACATCAAAGACTCTGTGAACAAACCTCTTTTCCTTGTCATCGAATGCTTCCCAATCTGGGCATGCTAACCAAGGCTCCTGCAGTCTGCAGGCATTTTCTGAGGCCTTGCCAGGGCCCAGGATTGGAGTGAGGCCTGTGCCTGTGTATAAGCTCTATATTTCCCCTCTCTATAACTTTACAGATGCTCAACTAATATTTATTGAATGGCTGAATGACACTGTACTAAATATTGAAGATAAATTGTCTTAAGTATAAAGAAATGTTTCTGAGAACATCATTTAGATAATATTTTTTTAAGGCAAATGTTTCTGACAATTACCAAGGCAAAATTTCATTTTCAAAAATAAGCAGCTATCACCAACAAATATGTCACAACGAACACTGCAAATTTCTATCTCTAAGGATACACAAGACAAACCACAAAGTATCTACATGTGGCTTCTTAATAAGTCTTAATCAAACCCAACTGAGGAGACAGGATATTCATATGATTTATCATTGGCAGTTATTTCATTAAAACCACACAGCAATATCACAGGAAGAAAATTTGCAATTAAAAAAGTACAGCTGCACCATCGATATGACATACGGAAACAGATGAGGTGCCCAAAGACTTCTTTGGCTTAAAATAACAGACAGCTTAATTAGTCTTTCACTTCTCGAAGGAGAGTCCTCTTTGGCTGATCTTGAAAGATGATGTGGAGACCAGGACAACTCAACTGTTCTGCACAACAGTTAGAACTGTGAATTGATAATTTTGGATACTGTTGCTCTTTGAGTCCCTTCTTGTCACTTTTTGTGAATCTACTGTAGGTTTTTACATTTTTGTTACCACATGGCTCACATAAAACCTCTTAGTGGGACAACAGTAAATACTACACTGATAACAAATTAATTCCAATGACATGCAAAAGTTCTACCTTTTTATCCCCTTCTACGCATTTTGTTTTGGATGTCACAATTTACCTCTCTCTATATTGTATATCCACTAAAAAAATATTTTTCTCTATAGCTATTTTAATACTTTCTTTAGACTAAACCTACCTGATTAGCACACTACCATATTACAGTGTCAGAGTATGCTGAATTGGATTCAGTATTTAAAAGTCTGTTGTATATTTTCACTTCTTTCATATAAAAATTAACATCCTTCATTTAGTTTGAGGAACTCCCGTCAGCAATCTTGTAAGACAAGCCTAATGTTGTTGAATCCCCTCAACTGTTGTTCGTTTGGGAAAGTCTTTATATCGTCTTCATTTATGAAAAACAACCTTCCTGAGAAAAGTATTCTTGGGTGGTAGGCTTTTTTTTTTTTTTTTTTTGCATAAGTTTGAATATATTATCTTCTCTCTCCTGATATTTTTAATTTCTTTTTTGTGAGCATTTACTTTTCTCTTGCTGCTTATAAAATTCTCTCTTCTTCTTGATTACAAGCAATGTTTCTTGGGGATGATCATTTTGAATGAACTCTGAGGAGTGACCTATTAGCTACATGAACTTGGATGTCTAAATCTCATCAGATTTGGGACTTATCTGGTATTATTTCTTTAAGTACAATCTGTGTCCCTCTCTCCCTCTCTTCTCCTTCTGGGACTCCAAGAATGTGCAGGTTGTTTCTGTGAATGTTACCCTAGAGTTCACACAGGTTCTTTCACACTTTTTCATTCCTCTTTTTCTTTGTCCCCTGGCTGGGTAATCTCCATGGTCCCGCCTTCTAAGTTACAGTCTTTTGCTGTTGTTGATGCTCTAGGTAGCATTTTTCATTTTGTTGCATTCCATTCATTGTAGTCTTAAGCAACTGATCCAACAAGTCCATCCTAAAGGAAATCAGTCCTCAATATTCATTGGAAGGACTGATGCTGAAGCTGAAACTCCAATATTTTGACAACCTGATGTGAAGAACTGACTCATTAGAAAAGACCCTAATGCTTGGAAAGATTGAGGGCAGGAGGAGAAGGGGACGACAGGGGATGAAACAGTTGGATGATGGCATCATCGACTCAATGAACATGAGTTTGGGCAAGCTCTAGGAGTTGGTGATGGAGAGGGAAGCCTGGCGTGCTGCGGTCCATGTGGTCACAAAGAGTCGGACACGACTGAACCACTGAACTGAACTGAATCGTAAGCAACTGAATCTCTGTTTGGTTCATTTTTCTGTTTTGTTCCTTCTGTTATTCTCTCTGCCTCAATGCAAAGCTTGAGGGATCTCAGTTCCCCTACTGGGACTGAATCCAAACAACAGCAGTGAATGCATCTAATCCTAACCACTAAACCATCAGCAAAACTCCCTGTTTACTTCCTTTTTTATGATTTCTATCTCTGTTAAAAAATCTGAATTTATTCTGTGAAGTAACACCTTAGCTCAAAAATTACTGAGCCCTAGCTCAATAATTACTGAGCCTGAGCTCTAGGACCCGAAAATCACAAAAGGAGGTGATGCTGCAACCCCTGAAGCCTGGGTGCCTAGAACCTGTTCACAACAAGAGAAGCCCATGCATAGAGAAACCTGCTGCCCACAAAGAAGAGTAGTGCCTGCTTGCTGCATTTGGAGAAAGCCCATGTGCAGCAACAAAGACTCATGCAACCAAAAATTGAAAACAGTAATAATGATGATGAGAAATTTTTTTTAATCTTATTTTCTTCATATATAGTCTTCCTGAATTTCATTGTTTATCTGTGTTTTCTTGGAGTTCACTGAGCTTCTTCGTGTGTGTGCCTTATTTCATCATATGTCATCTATTTCATCACTTCCCAAGTGAATAGCCATGTGAGCTGCCCTGGAAGAAGCCCTGGGCATCTTCCCATCCCCAAGCATAGCCTAGAACTATGAAGACTGCAAGCATGAGTGTAGGTTGGAGTCCTAGAAACCATCCAGAGTCATCAACCAAGTAACTGGGTGGGTCCAGCTCACAACCAGGCCAGCACTCTCAGGTTTTATATTAGTTCAGCAGCTTCTCCACATGGCCACAATGGAATTGGCCAGGGGTGGGGGTGGGGAGCAGGGGGTGTTGCAGGAGTAGTGTTGTGTAAACGTAATCTTTACTTTGTCACTTCTTCATGCCATCTCTCTCTACACTGAGGAGTCACAGCAGGATCACAATTACATTTTCAGTTCAGTTCAGTTCACTCAGTCGTGTCCCACTCTTTGTGACCCCATGAATCACAGCACGCCAGGCCTCCCTGTCCATCACCAACTCCCACTGTTCACCCAAACTCATGTCCATCGAGTCGGTGATGTCATCAAGCCATCTCATCCTCTTTTTTCCCCTTCTCCTCCTGCCCCCAATCATTCCCAGCATCAGGGACTTTTCCAATGAGTCAAATCTTCACGTGAAGTGGCCAAAATATTGGAGTTTCAGCTTCAGCATCAGTCCCTCCAATGAACACCCAGGACTGATCTCCTTTAGGGGGGACTAGCTGAATCTCCTTGCAGTCCAAGGGACTCTCAAGAGTCTTCTCCAACACCACAGTTCAAAAGCATCAATTCTTCAGCACTCAGCTTTCTTCACAGTCCAACTCTCACATCCATACATGACCACTGGAAAAACCTTGGCCTTGACTAGACAGACCTTTGTTGGCAAAGTAATATCTCTGCTTTTGAATATGCTATCTAGTTTGGCCATAACCTTCCTTCCAAGGAATAAGCATCTTTTAATTTCATGGCTGTAATCACCATCTGCAGTGATTTTGGAGCCAAAAAAAATAAAGTCTGACACTGCTTAGGCAATCTTGAAACATCTGAAACACAGATGTTTTCAAAGAATCCCCTTGGTCTGAAATTTTTCCTCTAAGAGATCAGTCATTTCAGATGCCTCCATCCATATCTCTGAAATATAAATAGCCAAATGTTCCTGATCTTTCCATATACATCCATTTTTCTGGATCCCCTCTGCCTAGGTCTCCACTTTCTTGCCCTCTTGTCCCATCTGAATACAGGGTGTGGGTGAGCACCAATTTGCCTTCCATCAACTTGAAGACATATATGAACTGATATAATTCACTTAGAAGGAGAGATCCTTGAAGAGAGAAGAAATAGCAGCATCCTAAACAAATAGTAAGAAGAGATGGAGAAGAAAGAATGGATTTATAAGGATTGGATAATCAAACAGACATGGGATACGAGCAAAGAGGTGTCTGTATCCACTAAAGGAATAAATGAGAGATGAAAAAGGAAGAGGTAGTTATGTTCAGTTAGATTTTTAATTGGCCTGTGAATATTGAGGCAGGATAAGGAAAGCTGTATCCATTCTCTTCCACCAGCCAACCTTCCACTTTGAAACTCACACCCAGGTTGGTGTCCAAGAACAAGTTAGAAACTGGTGATGTGACATCTCAGAGGTGTTTAGAACTGTTTTTTTTTTTTTTTTTCCCATGAGTTCATCTTGTTAGGAAGGAGTGTAAGAATGTAGACCAAGTTTACATCCTTTTCGAAATAAGAGTGACCTGGAGCACTTGTAAGCATGCTCTCATTAGCCTCTAAGACAGATGAGAAAGCAGGTCAGCTCACTCACTTGCATTTCCTTCGAGAAAGATGGCATTTGAGGACCAATCCTCTAAAAGCGTTTGACATGGAGCTTGCTAAGTTAACAGCACAGCAAGAAGTTAATTTATTTAGAATATTTCATTTTGAGCAATTTTCATATGGCACAATTACAGGTCAGCACTACTCTATTGAAATACAGGCAATTAGAATATCTGAGGCTTCATCTCCTAGTTAATACAGCATCACAGAAAGTCACTGGGGATGTTCCCAGGGCACTGAGTTCAACATCATCGTACCCAGCATCCTCGTTCTTCCCCTGGAAAAGCCAGAGGCTCTCTTCTCCTTCCCCAGGATCAGCTGCCTCTCTGGAGAAGTTCAAATAAGAGCCTGAAGTAGAAAAGAGAAGTTTGATTAGAACTGAGACATGAGGATGGGACAGAACCCTCTGGTGGAAGGGAGTCAAGCAAGTGCTTATGACAAAGCATCCCTGGGACCCAGGTGTGGGGAGGGAGGCTCAGGCTATTTCACATGAGTTCCAGTGAGGATGGATCCCAGCTGTCCTCTCAGATCCAGTTCATGTGGTCTCCTGGGCTTCAGTGCATGGGGAAATCCTGCATCACAGGAGACCCATGCTCAGGAGCTCTGGGAGACCTTCTTCCAGGCAACACAATACCAAGGAGATGCCCAGCAACGATAAGAATCATAAAAAGGAATTTAAATGTTCTCCTTTCACAGGTGATAGATGCAAATTCACAATAAGAGGGAGACTGGAGACAGGAAAAATCTGAATTCCTCACTCACAACCCAAGTCTGCTCTTAGTTGACTTGACTCCTGTCCCCAAATGTCCACAAATAGTATCACAGGTACACCCACAGATATCTCCTCCCCAGAAACTACACAGGCCCTCAGATGGAGAAATACTCTTTTCTAGAGAATGAGGGTCTTCTTGCAGCTACTGAAATATCAGTTTATTATGATACACACAGTCAAAGGCTTTGGCATAGTTAATAAGGCAGAAATAGATGTTTCTCTGGAACTCTCTTGCTTTTTCGATGATCCAGCGAATTTTGGCAATTTGATCTCTGATTCCTCTGCCTTTTCTAAGTCCAGCTTGAACATCTAGAATTTCATGGTTCATGTCCTGTTGAAGCCTGGCTTGGAGAATTTTGAGCATTACTTTCCTAGCGTGTGAGATGAGTGCAATTGTGTGGTAGTTTGAACATTCTTTGGCATTGCCTTTGTTTGGGATTGGAATGAAAACCAACCTTTTCCAGTCCTGTGGCCACTGCTAAGTTTTCCAAATTTACTGGCATATTGAGTGCAGCACTCTCACAGCATCATCTTTTAGGATTTGAAAGAGCTCAACTGGTGTTCCATCACCTCCATTAGCTTTGTTCAGAGTGATGCTTCCTAAGGCCCACTTGACTTCACATTCCAGGATATCTGGCTCTAGGTGAGTGATCACACCATTGTGATTATCTGGGTCATAAGGTTTTTTTTGTATAGTTCTTCTGTGTGTTCTTGCCACCTCTTCTTAATATCTTCTGCTTCTGTTAGGTCCATAACATTTCTGTCCTTTATTGTACCCATCTTTGCATGAAATATTCCCTTTGTATCTTTAATTTTCTTGACCAGATCTCTAGTCTTTCCCATTCCATTGTTTTCCTATGTTTCTTTGCATTGATCAGTGAGGAAGGCTTTCTTATCTCTCCTTGCTATTCTTTGGAATCAAATGGAGATATCTTTCCTTTTCTCCTTTGGTTTCACTTGTCATCTTTTTTCAGCTATTTGTAAGGCCTCCTCAGACAACCATTTTGCCTTTTTACATTTCTTTTTCTTGGGATGGTCTTGATCCCTGCCTCCTGTACAATGTCACAAACTTCCATCCATAATTCATCAGGCACTCTGCCTATCAGACATAATCCCCTGAATCTATTTGTCACTTCTACTGTGTAATCATAAGGAATTTGATTTAGGTCATACCTGAATAGTCTAGTGGGTTTCTCTACTTTCTTCAATTTAAGTCTGAATTTGGCAATAAGGAGTTCATGATCTGAGCCACAGTCAGCTCCCGGTCTTATTTTGCTGACAGTACAGAACATCTCCATCTTTGACTGCAAAGAATATAATTAATCTGATTTCAGTACTGACCATCTGATGATGTCCACGTGTAGAGTTCTCTCTTGTGTTGTTGGAAGAGGGTGTTTGTTATGACCAGTTCATTCTCTTGGCAAAACTCTATTAGCCTTTGCCTTGCCTCATTTTGTACTCCAAGGCCAAATTTGGCTGTTACTCCAGGTATCTCTTGACTTCCTACTTTTGCATTCCAGTCCCTTATAATCAAAAGGACATCTTTTTTAGGTGATAGTTCTAAAAGGTCATGTAGGTCTTCATAGAATGGCAACTTCAGCTTCTTCAGCATTACTGATTCGGCATAGACCTGGATTACTGTGATATTGAATGGTTTGCCTTCATGTATGTGACAGTGAAAAGATATTATTAAAACACTTGTTCCATCTTTGAATTTGGTTTAGTTCAGATCCGTCACTCACTCATGCCTGACTCTCTGTGATCCCATGGACTGCAGCATGCCAGGCTTCCCTGTCTATCACCAACACCCAGAGCTTGCTCAAACTCATATCCATCGAGTCGGTGATGCCATCCAACCACTTCATCCTCTGTCATCTCCCTCTCCTCCTGCCTTCTATCTTTCCCAGCATCAGGGTCTTTTCAAAAGAGTCAGTTCTTCGCATCAGGTGGCCAAGGTATTGGAGCTTCTACTTTGGCTCAGTCCTACCAATGAATATTCAAGATTGAATTCCTTTAAATTGTCTGGGTTGATCTCCTTGCCATCCAAGGGTCTCTGAAGAGTCTTCTCCAACACTACAGTTCAAAAGCATCAATTCTTCAGCGCTTAGCTTTCTTTTATTGCTGCTACTGCTAAGTCACTTCACTCGTGTCCGACTCTGTGTGACCCCATCGACGACAGCCCACCAGGCTCCCCAGTCCCTGGGATTCTCCAGGCAAGAACACTGGAGTGGGTTGCCATTTCCTTCTCCAATGCATCAAAGTGAAAAGTGAAAGTAAAGTCACTAAGTCATGTCTGACTCTTAGCGACCCCATGGACTGCAGCCTACCAGTCTCCTACATCCATGGGATTTTCCAGGCAAGAGTACTGGAGTGGGGTATGCTCAATTAATCGATAAGTTTCTCTTTTGGCCATGACACATGCTTGTGGGATCTTAGTTCCTTGACCAGGGTTGAACCTAGGCCCTAGCAGTGAAAGTGCAGAATCCTAACCTCTGGACCACCAGGAAATTCCGTAATCTATAAACCTTTATGCAAGTATATCACATACAAAGTGATAAGTTTATGTCACATTATGGAGACATAAATGCCAAAAGCAGAGTGATTCCTCACTCCTTGCAAGGAGTCTGACAGCATTAAATATGGCATATGGTCAAGATGATGCTACCAAATATATGAGATTACTTATATTTTGGATCTCTAGAGAGGCTGGGCATTGAGGAGCACAAATTCACTCTTTTTAGATAGAAAGATTGCAAGAGATCAACTGACCCCACTCACCTGTCTGAGAGGACCTCACCCCATCCTCCTTCTCTGGGGGCACTTCCTCCTCATTCCCCTGAGAGGCAGAAGGAGTTCCAGGCACTGGTACTTCTTCAGCATCATCGTAATTTTCAGCAGGGACATCAGTCCTCTGATCTGGGGGTTCCAAGAACAGACAAGGGAGTGGATGAAACCACAGTAAGTGAGATGGTCTGGGGAATACCTAAGATACCTTCTGACCCAGAGTTTCTGAGTTTTTGAATAGAGGCACCAGTCACTCCTTGTTTCAAAAGACTTTTTTCTCTAAGACCATGTTTCATTTTGATGTATCCGTAAGCCAAAACATGATTTTACATATCTCAATATTTTCTAGTGCAAACTACATATCTCAAAGCAACTCTTCCACCACTGAGCATTGCTAAAGTACTTTGAAAAATTGTGCTTTATGGATGTTATTTTTTTAAAACATTGTGTGCCTGTGGTGATTCTGGACACAGAGAGACCAGCTCCGACATGAGACATCACAGAACAGCCAGAGAAGGAGAAGGACTAACCCCATCTGGACACAAGGGATGCCTCTGGTCCATCAAAGGAAAACCATTCTCCTTAAATCTCCTCTCTATGAGGGAAACTGTCCTCCCCAGACCCAGCCGAGGCAGGTCCACCTCTATTTCCTGGACTGGATCTGTAATCACTGTTGTCCTCACCATCCCTGGTGTAATACGGCAGTTTAGTCAGTGAGAAATCTGACGGGAAGCCTCATGTGGAGACAAACATCACACAACACACAGAATTTTTCCTCCCCACACCCACGGGACCTGTGTTAAGGCTGAGAAGGGACAGGCCTGGCTTCTGCAGTGTAGACAGGCTGGGAGGTCACGGGGCTCTGAGAGGCCATCCTGCCTCTTTGGAGGAGCCGTCTCTGTGAGCCTGGGGCACACATGGGGTCTGCAGATGCTGAGAAGATGTGCACAGCCAGTGGGTGGTGACAACCAGAGATCCCAGGAGGGCAGACAGGACACTCACCTGGGCTGCCCAGACCTTCCTTCTGGGTCAGAAGGTAATCGAGCTCCTCATACACAGCTTCAGCAAGAGCATCTTCATAGCTGGATAAGGCTGAGAGATCCCCCAGCAGGTCAGAGAAGCTTTCCCAGATACCCTGATCCAGCCAGCCCACCTTCATCTCCCTGGTGCTCACATGGGGGCTGCCAGGACCTCAGCATCATCTCCTACCCCATGCATCATGTCAGCACCTTCTCCCCTCGTCTGACCCTGATTACAGCTCAGCACCAACTCTGTCTGGTCTCACAGGACAGGCCATGACTTATGAGAGTTCACACCCCAGTCCTAAGAACCTCTTTCTACTCAGCCCTTAGAGCTCAGCACGGAGCACATGGAGTCTGCAACTCAGAACAGTACTTGGCCCAGGTTCCCCTCTTCATACCTGCCCCATCTCCTGCCTCCACACACTCTCCCTGGTCCCCAGTTCCCCCTGCAGCCCACCTCTGCGCTCTGCTCTCCATCTGAGCAGCTGAGTCATCAGGATGACGAGGACCAGGAAGAGAAGGGCCCCCAGGATAAGGCAGAGGATCCCAGGCAGGGAGAAGATGCCAGGGAGAGAATTTGAGGTTGTTCTGGTCCCTAAGGAGAACAGGAAAAAGGGCTGGAGATAGTCTTGGGCACAGAGATATCTCTGTATCAGCATGTTCAGGAGCTCCGGACAATGGTGTCTCAGCCTCAGACAGTGTCAGGGTTCCCCCAGGTCTCGTCCTGAGACAAGTCAACTCCACCCTAGCCAGTGTGGCCCCGAGGCAGAGATGGGGATTGTCAGGGAGCTGCCCTGCCGAGACAGCCTCTGAGGACCCAGCTCATCCCTTCTCCTTGGGCTTCAGGAGACAGAGCATCAAACAGTCCAGGGACCTGCACCTCTGTGATGAGGAGCAACACTCAAGGCAGGTGGGAGATTCTTAGATTCTACAACATGGAAACCAGACTTTCTTGGACCCCGGGCATGAGAATATTTGACCCTGGACATCAAGGCAGGGGATTTCCCCAGTATAATGCCCTGGCTCCTCCCCAACAGCCATGGCTCCTCAGACTCTTTCCTCTTCTGAGTTGTCAGAGAGCCCACAGAACAGAGCCCCAGTATTTGAGTATTCTTTCCTGCCTGTGGATGGATCACAGTACCTGCTATAGTCGTGGGCACTGTTGTCCTTACACCTAAAGAGAAAAACAGTAGTGTGGGGAAGAAGAATTGGCCAGAAAGCGGGGCAAACCCATTTTTCCCTCCTGAGCCTGAAATCAGACCTCAGTCTCCACAACACCAGTGTCTCGTCCTCCCAGCTCCCCTGTCCTAGATCAGAGCCCCAGGACCTGGACACTGTCTAAATACAAACTCCCCACCACGCCTGGCCCAGCCCAGTGCCCCCACAGTGCCCCAGCTCACCCAGGGTGGACCCCGAGTCCCTCACTCACCAGAGCACCTCACACCAGCATCCTCCTCGTGCTTGCAGTCACTCTGCCCCCAGGGCTCCGCAGCACAGTCCCACAGGGAAGACTCCCGGCCCCCACACCGCACCTCGTCTAGCCAGATGCTCCCATTTCCAGGGCCAAATGCTGCAGACTGCACGGCTTCTAGGGCCTGGCCACAGCCCAGCTGCTGACACACCACCTCAGCCTCTGCCAGGCTCCAGGAGTCATCGCACACGGTGCCCCAGGAGCCGCTGTGCCAGACCTCCACCCGCCCTGAGCACTTGCTGTCTCCTCCCCTGAGCCGGAGCTTCTCTCTGTCTGAAAAGGCAGCAGCCCCTCCTGTGACTGCCCTGGTGGGAGGAAGGAGCCCCTGGGAGCCACAGGGGAGGTGGCAGGCTGACGTACCTGTGCAGGGTGCAGCAGTTGGACAGCTCTTGGGTCTTCTTCCTGCACACAACAGGAAAACAGTGGATCAGGAATAGCTGAGGGTGTTCCTGTCCCCACATAAGATTATCTAAGGTCCATGGCTCAGTGCAAATGACATGTGAAAACACAGGCTCATTATCTCCTGGGATGAAACATTCACTGCATCTGATCACCAGCTGAAATTACTTTAAATATTTACTTGTTTATCAGTCTTCACACCCCACAGCAAATATAAACATAGACATCTACGAATGTACACACACCCCTCTGAATGAAAGTTCCATTAGAAGAAGGACCTTGTATATCTTATATGTGCCATGTTTCTGCTATTAGGAGAGTGCCTGCACATTGTATGCACTCATTCAACAAATATCTATGGAAAACCATTTCGAAATACCTAGATAGCGGCTTGATAAACATTTATTAAATGAATGAATAGACAAATAAAATTCAGTGAAATAAAATTTCTTTTTTTAAATTCATACTAATCAGTGAAATAGTAAACCAAATATAAATTAATGGTAACAGTCTATGATAATAGTTCATATTAAAAATATTCAGTCCAGAAGCAGAGTCAATTTATATTCAAAATCTCATGTACACAATTTTAATGGAAAAGTATTAGATAGATTATAAACTACTCTTACCTATTATTCAGTGTGACAAGTGGGCAAGTGAAGACTACTGTTGTAAAAGGAAACTCTCTTTTCTAAATTTATTTTTAATTGGAAGAAATTGCTCCACAATGTAGTGTTGGTTATGTGTGTGTGTGTGTGTGTGTGTTAGTCGCTCAGTCTTGTCCAACTCTTTGCGACCCTATGGACTGCAGCCCACGAGACTCCTCTGTCCATAGGATTTTCCAAACAAACATGCTGGAGTGGATTGCTATTCACTTCTCCACTGGATCCTCCCTACCCAGGGATCAAACCCAGGTCTCCCACACTGCAGGCAGTTTCTTTGCTGTCTGAGCCACCAGAAAAGCCCATAGTGTTGGTTAGGAGTCTCTTAAAAAGGAAAGTATACAGGAAAGACTTAGTAGAATTCTGAGAAGATATATGGACACATATATGTACACACTGAGTAAGCCAGAAATTTTTGCAATAGTTAAAAAATGCCTACTTAGAACAATTTGCATTGAGAAGATGCAGAAACAATAAACAAAAGACTGAAAATATATATAAAAGAATTGAAGCTGAGAGAAGTAGAAATTCAAAAAAACAGAAGGGTAAATAGTACCTGTCATAAACTATCAATGTTTATATATTCTTTCCAGATCATCCTATCAAAACTCCTACCCATTCTATGCAGAGAACCTCTGAGAAAACGATGGCAGGACCTCTGTGAGCAGGTTGCTCATTTTCATGGTCAAAGACTTTACCACCTCTCAATTCACAGGGTTTAATTGTAGGAAAAACATCATCAATAAAAGGTCTCATAGTTTAATGCCTCTTTGGCCTTCAAATGAAAAAGACAAAGAGATAAGCAAAGAGAGGCAAGGAAGGGAGTGAGCCTCTGCTTTTGAAGTATCTGATCCCACATTCTCTCAGCTATGGGTTTCAGGCAACATCCAGCATACCATTCAAGGTGTACCTGAACGGGGCGTGTGTGTTTGTGTATGTGGAGGGGGAGGGAAGGAGAAAGAGAATCAGAGAGAGAAATGTTGAAGGAATAAGGTGCTATGGCTTAACTATTTGTCGCCTTCTCCAACATTTATTTATTTCATTCAAAATTTACTGCTGAAATCTCAGTTCCCAGTGTAACAGTATTTAGTGGTGGAGCCTTCTCAAACTCTTCCAAAAACAGAAGAAAAGATCACTTCCAAATTCATTTTATGAAGCCAACATCAGTCTGATACCAAAGCCAGATAAGGACACCATGAGAAAAGAAAATTACGAGCTAATACTCTGATAAGTACAGGTGCAAAAATCGTCAACAAAATATTAGAAAACTGAATTTGACAATACACTACAAGAGTCATACACCATGATCAAGTGATATTTGTTCCAAGGATACAAGGATAGTTCAACATTCACAAATTAATCAATGTGATACACCAAATAAACAAAATGAAGGTAAAAATCATATCCTCAAAGGATGCAGAAAAAGTGTTTGAAAAATTCAATATCCACTTACAGTAAAAACTCTTTTACAAAGTAGGTATAAAAGGATTGCATCTCAACATAATTAATGCCATATGAAAAGTACACAGGTAACAAAATACTTGACTATAAAAAACCAAAAGCTTTTCCTCTGAAATTAGACACAAGACAAAAATGTCTACTCTTACCACTTTTATTCAACTTAGTTTTGGTAGTCCTATCCAGATCCATCAGGCAATAAAAAGAAAATCAAGATATGCAAATCTGAAAGGAAGAGGCAAAACTCACACTATTTGCAGATTGGAAAGTGAAAGTGTTAGTCACTCAGTCATGTCTGACTCTTCACAACCCCAAGGACTGCAGCCTGCCAGGCTCCTCTGTCCATTGGGATTCTCCAGGCAAGAATACTGGAGTGGGTTGCCATTCCTTCCTCCAGGGGATCTTCCCGACCCAGGGACTGAACCCGGGTCTCTTGCATTGCAGACAGATTCTTTACCATCAGAGTCATGAAGAAAGAAACCCCCTCATGATATTATGTGTAGAAAACACTAAAGACTTCAGCAAAAATATGAGAACTAATACACTCAGTAAAGTTGTAGAAGAAAAATCTGTATACAAAAATCATATGCATTTCTTTACACTAACAACAAACTGCTATAAAAGAATCTGAGAAAACAATTCTACTTACATTTGCATGAACATGAATAAAATATCTAGGAATAAATTTAACCAAGGAGGTGAAAGACCTGCACACTGAAAAATATAAACACATTGAAGAAAGATACTGAAGGTGACTCAAATAAAGGGAAAGATATTCTGTGCTCATGGATTGGAAGATCTAATATTATTAATATGGCCATACTACCCAAAGCATCTACAGATTCACTGCAATCCTTATCAAAATTCCAATGGAAATTTTCACAGATACAGAAGAAACAATCCTAAAATTTGCATGGAACCACAAAAGACGCTCAATACCAAAGCAATCTTGAGAAAGAATAATAAAGCTAGAGGTGTCGTGCTTCCTGATTTCAAACTATATTACAAAGCTGTATTAATCAAAACAGTATGTTGATGGTATAAAAATGAACACAGAGATCAATGGAACAGAACAGAGAGTCCATAAATAAACTCACATTTCTATGGTCAATTAATTTTTGACAAAGAAGCCAAGAATATACACTGGGAAAAGGACAGTTTTTTCAGTAAATGGCATTGGGAACACTGGACAGCCACATGCAAAAAATGAAACTGGACCACTGTCTTACACCATTCACAAAAATTAACTCAAAATAGATTAAAGACTTGATCACAAGTCCTGAAGCCATAAAATTTCTACAAGAAAAAACAGAAAATAAAATCCTCAACACCAGTCTTTGTGATGATTTTTTGGATCTGACACCAAAAGCAAAGGGAACAAGAGTAAAAACAAGCAGTTGTGATGGCATAAGGCTAAAAAGCTTCTGCCCAATTAAGGAAACCATCAACAAAGTGAAAAATCAACGAATGGAATTGGAGAAAATATTTGCATATTATATCTCTGGTAAGGATTATTATCCAAAATACACAAGGAACTCTTCCAACTCAGTAGCAAAAAACAAACAGTCTGATTTTTTAAAAATGGGCAGAGAACCTGAATAGACATTTTTTTAAAGAATACATACAACTTGCCAATAGGTACATGAAAACGTGCTCAACACTATTAATCATCAGAAAATACAAATCAAAACCACAATGAGATATGACCTCATATCCTCTAGAAAGGCTTTTATCAAAAAGAAGAAATAACAGGAGTTGAGGAGAATGTGAAGAGACAGGAAAGCTTTTGCACAGTTAGAGGGAATGTAAGTTGATGCAGCTCCTATGGAAACAGTATTGAGGTGCATCAAAAATTAAAAATAGAACTGCCATATGATTTAGGAATTTCACTTTGGAGTATTTATCTGAAGGAAACAAAAACACTAACTTGAAAACCCAATGTTCATTGCAGCAACATATGTTCAGTTGCTAGGTTGTGTCTGACTCTTTGTAACCCCATGGACTGCAGCATGCCAGGCTCCTCTGTCCTTCACTAACTCCCAAAGGTTGCTCAAATTCATGTCCACTGAACTGGTGATGCTATCTAACTATCTCGTCCTCTGTGGCCCCCTTCTTCTTTTGCCTTCAATCTTTCCCAGCATCAGGCTCTTTTCCAATGAGTCAGCTCTTGTCATCAGGTGGCCTAAGTACTGGAGCTTCAGCTTCAGCATCAGTCCTTCCAATGACTATTCAGGGTTGATTTCCTTTAGGATTGATTGGTTTTATCTCCTTGCTGTACAAAGAACTCTCAATTCAATTGCGGCATTGAAGCACCTCAATTCAAAAGCATCAACTCTTTTTAGCTTCTTCTATAGCCCGACTCTCATGTCCAGACTTGACTACTGGAAGAAATATAGCTTTGACCATATGGACCTTTGTCAGCAAAGCGATGTCTCTGCTTTTTAATACTCTGTCTAGTTTTGTCACAGAGGAACAAGCCTCTTTTAATCTCATGGCTGCAGTCACCATCAGCAGTGATTTGGGAGTCCAAGAAAAGAAAATCTGTCACTGTTTCCACTTTCTCCCCTTTGCCATGAAGTGCTGATGATCTTAGGTTTTAGATGTTGAGCTGTAAGCCAGCTTTTTCACTCTCCTCTTTCACCCTCAATGAGAGGCTCTTTAGTTCCTCTTTGCTTTCTGCCATTAGAGTGGTATCATCTGCATATCTGAGGTTGTTGATATTTCTCACAGCAATCTTGATTCCAGCTTGTGATTCATCCAGCCTGGCATTTCCTATGATGGTCTCTGCATATAAGTTAAATAAACAGGGTGACAATATACAGCCTTGATGAACTCTTTTCCCAATTTGGAACCAGTCGGTTTTTTCATGTCCAGTTCCAACGGCTGCTTTTTGATCTGCATACAGGTTTCTCAGGAGGCAGGTAAGGTGCCCTGGTATTCTCATCTCTTTAAGAATTTTCCACAGTTCATTGTGATCCACATGGTCAAAGGCTTTATGTACTCAATGAGCAGATGTTTTCTGGAATTCTCTGGCTTACTCTATGATCCAACAAATGTTGGCAGTTTGATCTCTGGTTTCTCTGCCTTTTCTAAACCCAGCTTGTACATCTCGGAAGTTCTCAGTTCACTTACTGCTCAAGCCTAGCTTGAAAGACTTTGAGCATAACCTTGCTAGCATGTGAAATGAGCACAATTGTGAGGTAGTTTGACCATTCATTGGCATTGCCCTTCTTTGAGATTGAAACGAAAACTGACCTTCTCCAGTCCAGTGGCCACTGCTGAATCTTCCAAATTTGCTGACGTATTGACTGCAGCACTTTAACAGTATTACCTTTTAGTATTTTATAGCAATATATGTGAGTCAAACAATGTAAGTCTTCACTGATGAATGGATAAAGAAAATGTAGTATAGACTTATATCCACCCATAAAAAAGAAGAAAATCTTGCCAGTTTCAACAACATGGATGGACCTCAAGGGCATTATGCTAAGTGAAACAAATCAGACAGAGAAAGAAAAATACCATATAATCTCATTTATATGTGTCATATTAAAACAAAAAGCAAGTTCAGAGATGCTGAGTAGTTGGTGGCTGCCAGAGGTGGGGGATTTGGTATGGGCAAAGGTAATCAAAAGGTATAAATTTAAATTATAAAATTAATGGGTGAAGAGCTATAACATACAGCATGGTGAATACTGTATTGTCTATTTGAAGGAGGGCAAGAAAATACATCTTAAACATTCTCATCATGTAAGAAAAATTTTTAACTATATATATGGATCTATATATATGGATCCATAGATAGAGATATAACTAGACTTACTGTAGTGATCATTTATCAATACACACAAATATATAAACATTATGTTGTACACAGCAAAAAAATAATGTTGTATCAATTATATCAATTAAAAATTTTCATAAAGCAAGTTTGGAACATGTAGATTAAATTAGC
The DNA here is from genome assembly GCF_003369695.1 of Bos indicus x Bos taurus. Classification (NCBI taxonomy): domain Eukaryota; kingdom Metazoa; phylum Chordata; class Mammalia; order Artiodactyla; family Bovidae; genus Bos; species Bos indicus x Bos taurus. The sequence goes on along the minus strand of NC_040080.1, from coordinate 17,227,567 downwards.
TCCATCCAAACTTCATTTTATAAACTCAATTTAAACCCATCACTTAGATTTTAATATATCAAATCTCACTAACAACATCCTACAGGGTTGGGAAAGACACAGAAACAGACATAAGTCACCTGCACATGAGATGTAGGCTTCCTCCTTTGGAGAGCATGAACTGTATTTCCATGGGCCAGAAGGACACTGCCAGAGAGAGGTATCCGTTTTCCGACACTGAATTAAATCTACCCACTGGGGTCTAGAACCTTCCCTGAGACCAACAGAGGTGTTGAGACTTCCACTGTCCCCACAGCCAAGCTGTCTGCAGATCACGGACACAGTGATATCTTCCATGGGGCTGCGGCAGACACTGCCCCAGGTCCCGTTGTAGAAAACTTCCAGCCACCCAGCACACTGCTGGTCCTCGCTCACCATCCTGAGGGCCAGGAACTCTGAGATTGAAAGGGAGGAGACAGGACACAGTGAGAAACCCACTCAGAGCTCTGGGTTTTCCTCTCTCCCCAAACTTGTGAACACTCATCTCTGACCCAGCTGAGGAAGCAAATCCACTAGATGACCAGAGTCAAACCTGTCTCCTTTTTATCTGACTTTGTCCATCTGTGTCTGTCTTTCTAAATATTTCTACCACCATGAAGTAGTGAATATAAACTGAGGAAGACCAACCAGGACACCTGCAGGGAGAGGGAGCTGACTCCTGCTTCCTGACAAAACATCTAAAAGAGTGTATGAAAGGGGTGTGATGTGGACAATGTGGAGGCAGATAGAGTAATGGACCCACAGATGTCTACATGGAACCCGTGTCTATGTTTCCTTATTTGGCAAAAGGGACTTTACATATGTGATTACGGTATGGTCCTTTGGATGCTAAGAGTAACCTGAAATACGGCAGATTAACCACCTGAGCACAGTCTAATCACATTCTTAGACTCACTGTCCTTTAAAGTGGAATCCTTTTCCTCATTCTGGTTAGAGGGAGATGTGAATATGGATAATGGTTAGAGAGGTGGAGCATTACTGGTCTGATGATGAACATATAGGGTTATGAGTGAAGGAAGGCAGGCGGTTTCTAGAAGCTTGAAAAGACAGGAAACAGATTCTTTCCCAGAGGCTCAGAAGTGATGTGGCCCTGCTGAAACTTTTATCACAATCCAGTGAGATCCCTGCTGGACATCTATGCTACAGAAGTGTAAGGAAATAAATATGTTGTTTTAAACCATTAACAATGTAGCAATTTGTTATAGAACAAGCAAAAACTAGCACAGTGGCTTTAAGACGTCTCTACTATATGTACCAGAAGGGTGAGCCCTGATTTCAAGAAAAACTGTGACAAAAGACTCTGCCAGGAAACACTACTGAGAAGAAAGGACCAGAATCTCAGCTGCTGCAGGAGGCAGTGAAAGCACCTCGTCTTTACCTCTGCTGGACAGGCTTCATGGAAGGAAGCCTCCTTCTCTGGTCCTTTCAGCATCTCTCCATCAGGGTTCAGACCCCCGTCATCCTGGGCCCCACCCCTCCCCCAAACTGTAGACAGTGTGCAGCACAGACCTGAGCAGATGACCCCGGCGTCCTCCTTGTGTCTGCAGTCGTGCCGCCCCCAGCCCCGGGGGGAAGGGCACGTCCACACCTGGGACTCATTTCCAGCACAGTTCAGGTCGTCCAGCCAGATGGGCCCTGATCCTGCCCCAAAGTGGGCAGACCCCGTGGCATTAAGGGCTTCTCCACAGCCCAGCTGCCTGCACACCACGCGGGCATCATCCAGGTCCCAGCCGTCATCACAGATGGTGCCCCAGGAGCCCTGGTCAAGGATCTCCACTCTCCCGGCACAGTGACTGCCCCCGTCCACCAAGCGGAGCTGCCTGCTGTCTGAGGAGACAGAAATGGGACAATGGGGCATTGACCTAGGGAATGAGAAGGGTCTTCTGTCCTGTGGGACACTCACCTGAGCAGTAGGGGGCCCTCTCCTCTGAGGCTGCAGATCCTGCTGGTTCAGACACAAAGTGGTCGCACTGGGGCAGCACCTGGGTCTGGTTTCCTGAAGAAACAGTGATGATTAGAGGGTTGGGAGGGTTAAAGAACAGGAAAGTCAGTTAAACTAAATAATTTTAGGAGGGGAGGGAAGTTTGGGGTAAAATGGGTACATATATATGTATGGCCAAGTCCCTGGCTGTTCTCCCAAAACTAAAACAACATTGTTAATTGGCTATACCCCAATACAAAGTAAAAAGTTCAAAAGAAAAAAAAATAAATAATGACCTAGGGATGGAGCTGAGATGAAAGCTGGAACATACTGGTAAAGTTACCATAATCTTCGTGTTCCCTTTCTCCATGAAGAGCCCTGGTCCTGACAATGGCATGATTCCTGTTTTAAGCCAAGCTTTGCCCTAAGAATGAGTTAAACAAGTTGTTCTATCCTTCAGTTCAGTTGAGTTCAGTCGCTCAGTCGTGTCCGACTCTTTGCGACCCCATGAATTGCAGCACGCCAGGCCTTCCTGTCCTCACCAACTCCCAGAGTTCACTCAAACTCACGTCCGTCAAGTCTGTGATGCCATCCAGCCATCTCATCCTCTGTCGTCCCCTTCTCCTCTTGCCCCCAATCCCTCCCAGCATCAGAGTCTTCTCCAATGAGTCAACTCTTCGCATGAGGTGGCCAAAGTACTGGAGTTTCAGCTTTAGCATCATTCCTTCTAAAGAACACCCAGGACTGATCTCCTTCAGAATGGACTTAAAGTTGAAAAGAAAAAAATAAATAATGACCTAGTGATGGAGCTGAGATGAAAGCTGGAACATACTGGCAAAGTTACATTAATCTTTGTGTTCCCTTTCTCCATGAAGAGCCCTGGTCCTGACAATGGCACGATACTTAAAACAACACCCAGGACTGATCTCCTTCAGAATGGATTGGTTGGATCTCCTTCAGAATGGATTGGTTGGATCTCCTTGCAGTCCAAGGGACTCTCAAGAGTCTTCTCCAACACCACAGTTCAAAAGCATCAATTCTTTGGTGCTCAGCTTTCTTCACAGGCCAAATCTCACACCCATACATGACTACTGGAAAAACCATAACTTTGACTAGATGAACCTTTGTTGGCAAAGTAATGATTCTGCTTTTGAATATGCTATCTAGGTTGGTAACAACCCTCCTTCCAAGGAGTAAGTGTCTTTTAATTTCATGTCTGCAATCACCATCCTCCGTGGTTTGGAGCCCCAAAAAATAAACTGTGACACTGTCTCCACTGTTTCCACATCTATTTCCCATGAAGTGATGGGACCAGATGCCATGATCTTAGTTTTCTGAATGTTGAGCTTAATCTACCCCTAAATAGAAGAAGCAAAAAAAAGCCTTTCTGTAGGAGTTGTACAATTATTTATCTACAATGTTTGTGATTTTAAAAATACTTATATAAAAGAGATCTCATGGAAAACCAGAGCAAAAACAAACATTAAAAAATTTCCCAGGGTATTTGGCTCTTAAAGTTACCTGACAAAGAATTTATTTTATTTCATTTATTAACTTTTGAGTATAATTGCTTTACAATGCTGTGGTAGCTTCTGCTGTACAGCAAATTTAGTAAGTTACACATATACATGTGGGCTTCCCAGGTGACTCAGTGGTGAAGAACCTGCCTGCCAAACAGGAGACTGGGGTTCCATCCCCGGGTTGGGAAGAGCCTTTGGAGAAAAAAATGTAATCCACTCCAGTATTCTTGCCTGAGAAATCCTATGGACAAAGGAGCATGGCAGTCCATGAGGTCACAAAAGAGTCAGACACAACTCAGTGACTAAACAACAACTCTATCTATCTATTTATCTACCTATCTATTTATATCTATCTATCTATGTGTATATATATATATATATATATATATATCTCCTCTTTCTTGGATTTACTTCCTATTTAGGTCACCACAGAACACTGAGTAGAGTTCCCTGTGCTATAAAAAAGTTATTATTTATCTATGTATATGTGCATGCATGCTAAGACACTTCAGTAGTGTCTGACTCTGGATTGTAGCCCATCAGGCTCCATGTCTATGGGATTCTCCAAGCAATATCTATTTTGTACTTAGTATCAATAGTGTAGGGCTTCTGAGTCTGGTGGCTCAGACAGTAAAGAATCCGCCTGCAATGCAGGAGACCTGGCTTTGATCCTTGGGTTGGAATGTCCCCTGCAGGAGGGCATGGCAACCCACAGTAGTTGTACCAATTTACATACTCATAGGTAGGAGGACTCCCTTTTCTGCACATCCTCTCCAGCATTTATTTGTGGGTTTTTTTAATATTAGACATTCTAACTGGTGTAAAGTGTTACCTGCCTGTAGTTTTGACTTGCATCTCTCTAATAGTTAGTGATGTTGTATTTGTTAGCCATCTGTATGTCTGGAAAAAATGTCTATTTAGGTCTTTTCCCCATCTTTTCATTGGATTGTTTGGTTTGTTGATATTGAGTTGTTTGTGTATTTTGAAGATTAATCCCTTGTTAATTACTTCATTTGCAAATATTTTCTCCCATTCTGAGAGTTGTCTTTTTGTTCTGTTTATGGTTTCCTTTGCTATGCAAAACCTTTTCAGTTTAATCGGGTCCTATTTCTTTATTTTTGCTTTTATTTTCTTTACTCCAGAAGGTTGGTCAAAAAAGATCTTGTTGCAATTTATGTCAAAGAATCTTCTGCCTATGTTTTCCTCTAAGAGTTTTATAGTCTGACAGAGAATTTAAATAGCCATGATTAAAGTCCTCAAAGAATTAATTAACAAGATGTGTGTCTTGGCAGAGAAATGATAACAAAAACAAATGAAACTTCTACAGCTGAAAAAGTTAACAGCTGAAATTAAGAACTAGAGAATGAATCTATCAGCACATTAGATTAATATAAAGTAGAAATAATAAAATGGAAGATGAGAGGATAAATATTCCTCTATATAGAAAAGCTGTTTACATGGTAAGTGCCTGGTTAACAATACTGTATAACAAAGTTTCCCCCCAAACTTAGTAGTTGAAGGAATTTAGTTTTTAATTTTGCTTATGATTTCTCGGGTCAGTAATTCGGGAAAGACTCAACTTGGCAGTTCTATCTTTGGGGTTTCTCATGTGGTTGCATTTAGATGTCATCTGGGACTGACATCTCTAAAGGTCTGACTGAACTGTGGTTGTGTAAGGAAATTCCCAGAAGTATTTTTGTTGTTGTTAGGAGGGAAGGATAAAGGAGCATCATGTCTGCAACCTAATCCAGAAAGATTTTACATACTCAGGGAAAAACAGGGCAGGAGGGGAACAAATAAGGAGAGAAAGGGAAAGCAAGAGCAAGAGAGAGAGAGAAAAGAAAGAAAGAAGGATTAAAGCAAAATGCTAATCTAACATTTGGGAAATCCAGGTAAAGTTCATAGACAATTCATTCCTAGAAAACCTTCACTAAAGGAAATACTAATAACATCAAACCCATAAAGTGCCTAGGAGAAAACCTAGTTAAAGATGTGCAAAACATCTGAGAGAAATTCAAGACCTAACTGAATGAAAGGATATATTTTGTCAGTGAATTGGGAAACTCAGTGTTGTCAAAGTCAGTCATTCTCAAATTTACATACAGATTAAATCTAACCTCAATCAAATTCCCTTGTGCTTTTGTTTGTCTGAAACATGACAAGCTGATTCAAAATGTATGTTGCTGTTGTTCAGTCACTTAGTCGTGTCTGACTCTTTGTGACCCCAAGGACTGCAGCACACCAGGCTTCCCTGTCCATCACCAACTCCTGGAGCTTGCTCAAACTCATGTCTTTTGAGTCAGTGATGCCATCCAACCATCTCATCCTCTGTCATCCCCTTCTCCTCCTGCCTTCAGTCTTTCCTAGTATCAGGGTCTTTTCTAGTGAGTCAGCTCTTTGCATCAGGTGGCCAAAGTATTGGAGCTTCAGCTCGAAAATGTATACAAAATACAAAAACCAAGACTGACCAAAGCAGTTGGCAAGAAAAGCAACAACATAACTTCTTTAAATTAAAGTTACCCAGACTTACTATGTGTGCTTAGTCAATCAGTCATGTCCAACTCTTTGTGACCCAATAGACTATAGACCACCAGGCTCCTCTGGCCACGGGGATTCTCCAGGCAAGAATACTGGAGTGGGTTGTCATGCCCTTCTCCAGGAGATCTTCCCAACCCAGGGATCAAGCCCAGGTCTCCCGCCTTGCAGGAAGATTCTTTACTCTCTGAGACACCAGGGAAGGTTCAAGACTTACTATAAAATTACAATAATTAAGAAAATGTGGAGCTTGGACGCGTTTGCAGTCCGTACGCCTGCGCGAGCTGCGGGAAGCTAACTGAAACCTGCGGTGGTGCTATAGCCGCGCCGCGGGACTCGGTGCGGCCGACGGATAAAATTTAAAAAAAAAAAAAGAAAGAAAATGTGGTACAGGTGCAAGGAGAGACAAAGGATACAGTGGAACAGAATAGAGAGTATAAAAACTGTATTCAGACATATGTGCCCTTTCGCTTATCACAAAGGTGGCACTGCAGTGGGGAATAGTCTTTTCAGAAAAAGATTTTGAGTCAACTGGATACCCACATGAAAACAGGATATTTGACCCTTATCCTACACAGATGGCAATCCTAGAAGCAATGTACAATTATATGCAAAAAAAAAAAAAAGTAATTACACTTCTGTGAGATACTCTCAGAGAACATTTTTGTAATTTTGGAGTAGACAAAGTTCATTTAAAAAGAATATAAGGAGTTCTAGGGACTGGATCAATGGACTAGCTCAAAACTGAGACAGAAGTACACCAAGGCTGTATATTGTCACTCTGCTTATTTAATTTATATGCAGAGTACATCATGCAAAATGCTGGGCTGGATGAAGCACAAACTGGAGTCAAGATTTCTGGGAGAAATATCAATAACCTCAGATACGCAGATGACACCACCTTTATGGCAGAAAGTGAGCAGAAATTAAAGAGCCTCTTTTTTAATTTATTTTTAAATTTTTTTATTATTGTTATTTTCTTTTTTTACTTTACAATATTGTATTGATTTTGCCATACATCATGAAACTGAAAGAGGAGAGTGAAAATGTTGGTTTAAAACTCAACATTCAAAAAACTAATATCATGACATCTGGTCCCATCATTTTATGGCAAAAAGATGGGGAAACAGGGACAGACTTTATTTTCTTGGGCTCCAAAATCACTGCAGATTATGTCTACAGCCATGAAATTAAAAGACGCTTGCTGCTTGGAAGAAAAGCTATGACCAACCTAGTCAACATATTAAAAAGCAGAGACATTACTGACAAAGGCCCATCTAGTCAAAGCTATGATTTTTCCAGTAATCATGTATGGATGTGAGAGTTGGACCATAAAGAAAGCTGAATGCTGAATAATTGATGCTTTTGAACTGTGGTGTTGGAGAAGACTCTTGACAGTCCCTTGGATGGCAAGGAGGTCCAATCAGTCTATCCTAAAGGAAATCAGTCCTGAATATTCATTGGAAAAACTGATGCTGAAGCTGAAGCTCCAATACTTTGGCCACATGATGGGAAGAACTGACTCATTGGAAAAGACCCTGAAGCTGAGAAAGATTGAAGGCAGGAGGAGAAGGGGACGACAGAGAATCAGATGACTGGATGGTTTCACCGACTCAATGGATATGAGCTTGAGCAAGCTCCAGGAGATGGTGAAGGACAGAAAAGCTTGGCATGCTGTAGTCCATGGGGTTGCAGAGTCAGACATGACAGTGATTGAACCGAACTGACTGACTGAAAAGGCACTGCATGTACAGAAAAAAAAGTTGATAAGTCAAACCAAAGATGAGTAACTTGGCTCATTGAAGTACAGCATACCATTAAGAAAATAAAAATATAAGACCAAGAATTAAACACACAAAAGTCATAATAAATACTTTTGTCAAAAGTCATCATCATGGTAATTTGCACTATTGTATTTGTAATAGTCAAGAACTGGAAATAAACTCAAATCTCTGCCATTAGTTGAATGGTTCAATGCATGGTCATGTGATCTTTCAAAGGAATACTCTATAATAATAAAAGTGAATGAAATGTTGCCATAAACAGCATTATGAGTGAATCTCAAACACAGTTTGGAGTCAAAGAAATTAGACACAAAAGAAAACATACTGTATGATTTTACATAAAGTTCAAAAACTGAGAAAATATTCTATGGCAGTACAAGTCTTAGGTAAGCAGTCTTCCCTGGAGTGGAGGACACAGCTATTGGGAGGCGATAGTGATTCTGTGGTGCTGTGAATGTTCTCTTTGTAGATCTGGGTCGGAGAACATGATCTAGGTATACACTTATTGTTTGTACTTTGTTCTCTATTTTTATCCTTAAATAATAATGTTTCATAAAAAATATTCGTCTAGGCATCTCTTTCCCTGACATAGCACTTATTAGCATTTCTTAGCACCTCTTTCCCCTGAAAAAAATGAGTGAACAATGAGAATGCTATGGAGCAGGACCTTACAGAGCCTTCTCAGGACAGACCACCCTCATGTCCTCCACCTGCCTCTGTTTGTAAAAAAACCTAGCTAAAGAATAAATTTGATCACAGAAATGAAAAAAAATCAGAAACAAAGGAAAACAGTCAAATAGTACAAAATAATAATAGTTTAACCCTAAACAAAGTCAAGGACCTTTAGTTCCTTCTCAGGGGCTATAGATAACATTCTAAGCCATATCTTTTGAGCTATTTTGCAGATACTGAAATCCCAAACAGGTGGTAGCAATAAATAACTGGCTCCCCACTAGTCTGATGACCAGACTAGTGGGGAGCCAGTTCCTTCTCCAGGGGATCTTTCCAACCCAGGGATCAAACCCTAGACTCTTGCATTGCAAGCAGGTTCTTTACCATCTGAGCCAACAAGGAAGTTCATAATCTTCATCTTACACAATTCCAAGATCAGCCTCAAGGAAATGGGAATAAACCAACACTAGAACTGATGATTAACTGTAATTCAAACAATAAAGGTGACACTGACCAGACCTATTTCAAGATGATTGTCAGAGCTAGCTGTGCTACTCTGCAGGTAACCTGTCCCCTACTTCCACCTGTGCACTCCTGATTAGCAAGGAGGAGCTGGTTCTTTGGTACACTAGTCCTCTGTCTCCCCAGAACAGCTGGTTTCCTCAATAAAGCTGTCTTTAATTTTGCCCCACACTTGTCTCTCACTGTTGGATTCTTGAGTAATGAGCAGCTGAAACTCGAGTTCAGTAACAAGATTAAACATTTCACTACAGAATATCTTTCTTTTTAAGCCTGTTTTCCCTTACTCTCTGCTCTGGGGAAATTTCACTCCAGGAGCATCCTAAGTATAGCAGACCTTCCCTCTCTTACCTGAGCACATCACAGAGGCTGTGTTGCCATGGGAACAGTCAGGAACACCCAGGGTAGTCACAGGGCATTTCCACAGGAAGGACTCAGTCCCTGAGCAGTGAAATCGGGCTTTCCAGAGTTGATCACTTCCTTCTGCTCTGTTTGGGGTGGAGATGGCGACTCCACAGCCGAGCTGACGACAGACAACATTGGCATTGGCCAGACTCCAGTGGGAGGCACAGAGTGCTCTCCATTGTCCAAAAATGTTCATCTCCACCTGCCCCTCACACTGAGAGGAGCTGTTTGTCATGAGCCGGACATCTGTGTACACTGATAGAAACAGACAGGATTTCAGAAAAATCGTATTTCTTTTTTAGCTTGAAGTGAGGGTACACAGAGGCTAAATCCTGACGTGCATCTCACCTGAACAGACAACCTGAACAGCTCCACTGTGGTGACAAGTGCCCCCTGGACAGGGCACTCTGGGGCAGACCCGGAGCTCAGGCTCCTCTCCCTCACACCTGAACTCTTCAGCCCAGACCCGGGCATTGGACTCTCTGAAGGGCACATGTCCCAGGACAGACACAGCCTTGCCACACCCCAGCTCTGCACAGATGACCTGAGCAGTGGGGAGTGTGAAGTTCCCATCAGACACTGGGATCCAGGCTTCTCCAGAATGCACTTCTACTCGCCCTGAGCAGGGTCCATCCCCTCCAGCCAGACGCAAAAATCCTAAGAGAAACAAAGAACAAACCCAGTGACTGTTCATGAAACTGGCTTGACAATTGGAAACAACACCTCACAGGCAATGGTGGGAAAACATTTTCCAGCAGTGGTATAAAAGGGGATAAGAAGAGAAAATTTGACTGTTATTGTCAAATTGCATTTCCATGAGCGAGTTTCTGAAGAGATAACCAGAAGGATTGCAGGGTCAGTTTGGAATGGCTGAATCCCGAGAATATATAGTGGTTAGGAATGTTAATTCTTATCTGGGGGCCTAGAAACTACAAAGGCCCAAAGAAACTGCACAGCGGTAGACATTCAAACGTGAGTGCATAGCTGAACTAACTGAGAGTGAAAGAGGATCATGGGATTCGAGAGGTCAGAGGCCTAAGAGTCAGAGAAGTTTAGAATGTCATCCTGAAATTTCTGGGGCTAGAATTTTGGGCACGTTTCTCTGAGCCAATATTCAAGTCACTGGGGATGGGAACATCATGTGGGCTGGATCTGAGTGCAGGCATTAGGTCACAATTAGGTAACCTAATTGTGAAAGAAGTTGTTCACAGATAAGTTTGGAAATGATGAAAGCTCAGAGAGTCATAGGAGAGGAAGGGAATGATGCTAGCCATCTTTCTTAAAAACCTAGGATTTATGAACACACCTGAGAGAAAGTGAAGTCTCAGTGGGATTATGCAAGACAACTGGGTTAGGTGATTACTTCATCCTAGACATGAATTCTTAGCAAATGTGAAGGAGTGATGAGAGTTTAATGTATTCTAACCCTATCTATATGCCTACTGCATATTCCTTTCCTATTTGGATTTCTGAGATAAGAAGCCAGCAAGCTACGAAAAAGGAGAGTGAGAGGAAGATAGCAGAGAGCAAGCAAGCCATATATATTTTAGAGATTTCTAAATTGCAAAAGCCTCAGTAGTGACGAAACACAGATTTGGAAACCAAATACTTGTTCAACAAGATTTTAACACCTTTTATCCCCTGGGCTGCTCCCATTTGCCACCTAACACTCCTACCCTTTCCCAATTCCCCCAATGCAGAAAAGAAGAAATGATCTTAAGAGCTACAAATAGATGGAAAGGATACTCCAAAAGGGAAGAACTTCTGTAGGGAGTGAGGTGGGGTGAGTGGTAGGTTAAATGGGGAGTGGATGGAGTATGAGAGAGAGACCAAAGAAAAGACTCATGATCATGATTTCATGCTTCAGGGACCATATTTGGACAGAGAAAAGGTAATCCAATGGGGAAAAAAAAACCTGAAAATCATAAAGAACAATTTTTAAAATAATTTGCCTGGTTTCTGAGTGTGCTCATGGTTATGTAGGTGATGGTGGAATTTGTCCTGGTAAAGGACTCTGATTGCATAAGTATGTGAACTTTGAAGTCTCAAAAAGAATGATGTAACAGAATAAAAATCTACTATAGAGAGCAGGAGAGGACAGAAAAGACACCACAGAAATTAAAGAATTGAAGGATTAGCTTGACCACTGATAAAAGAATGAATGATGAGGGAGAGGATGATCTGCTTGCCTTTTATTATTTATCCACTTCCATCTCCCCAGAGAGGCCCAGGTTAGGACCCCTAGCCTCCTCTGGCTGGGAGTTTGGTCACAGGCTACACATTCTAATTAAAGCATTTTTATTTAACTGGTTGTTTTTGTTGCTCAGTCACTCAGTCGTGTCTGACTCTTTGTGACCCCATGGACTGCAGCACTCCAGGCTTCCCTGTCTTCACTATCTCCCTGAGTTTACTCAAACTCATGTCCATTGAGTCAGTGATGCCATCCAACCATCTAATCCTCTGTTGTCCCCTTCTTCTCCGGTCTTCAATCTTTCCCAGCCTCAGGGTCTTTTCCAATGAGTCATTTCTTCTTATCATGTGGCCAAAGTATTGGAGCTTTAGCTTCAGCATACATCCTTCCAATGAGTTATTCAGGGTTGATTTCCTTTAGGATTGACTGATTTGATCTCCTTGCTATCCAAGGGACTCTCCAGAGTCTTCTCCAGCACCACAGTTCAAAAACATCAATTCTTCAGCGCTCAGCCTTCTTTATGATCCAACTCTCACGTCCATACATAACTACCGGAAAAATAAACATAGCTTTGACTATATGGACATTTGTCACAAAGTAATGTCTCTGCTTTTTAATATGCTGTGCAGGTTTGTCATAGCTTTTCTTCCAAGGAGCAAGCGTCTTTTAATTTCATGGCTGCAGTCACAGTCTGCAGTGATTCTGGAGCCCAAGAAAATAAGTCTATTGCTGTTTCCATTTTTTCCTCATCTCTTAGCCATGAAGTGATGGGACTGGATGCCATGATATTAGTTTTTTGAATGTGGAATTTCAAGCCAGCTTTTTCACTCTTCTCTTCCACTTTCATCAAGAGGCTCTCCTCTATTCCTCTTTACTTTCTGCTATTAGGGTGGTGTCATCTGCATATATGAGGTTATTGATATTGTTATATTAATTCTATGAGATCAAAAATTTAGAAAGAACAAGAAAAAAGTATTTCTTGTATTCTGTTTTGTATACCCTGATACATGTGAAATATTCAAATATATGCTGAATACTCAATAAAGTCTTATACATATCAGGATAGAGACTTCTGAGATATAGTATATCTTTTTCATTTTCTATTGATTTTAAAATTTACATGGAAGAATAAGTGTGTGATAATTCCAAGAAAATTATTAAATAGAAGGCCGATGGGAGTAAAGATATTAAATATAGTAAAGACATATCCTTGTCTGGCCTCTTGCTGTGTACACATCCTGTGTCCTTAGACATATGTAGCATCCTTCACACCATACCTGGCCCCTCAGTGCTGCTCAGAGAACCTCACAGTTACCTTCATCAACTCCCATTGCCATTCACCTTCCTCCCAGCTACTATAAAACCTTTTCCACCTTCTTCAAAACTTAAATTTGTCCACTTACTCCAAATAAGCCCCCAAATGCAATTCTCTTATATTATTGAAGCCATCAGATATAAACTTTATATTCTCTTAACATAAAACACAGAAATTCAAGTTTTATTACCTCCACCTTTGACTTGTCAGTGCATGGCTAAGTGTTCCTCCAAAGTTTGCATTTATACAAATGTTTTAAAGGAAAAATTGGAGAGAGAGACTTTTCTAGTAACAATGGAAGAATATATGACTCAGAGCATTTCATCAACAATTCTCTACCATCAAAGAACTATAAACATTTATGTCTAAATTTGCAAAGGAAACTTGAAATCTGGCACAAATCCATAAGAATCTCTGATCTGTTAAATGATAACCCTTGTAGGGATACCCTCTATACATGTAAATGATATCCTCCTATAGTAGGGGTAGCCTCCACTCATACTAACCTAGTGCAAAATAATGTCTCACACTGTTTGTATAGAAACAACTCTACCCAGGAAAGTACATCCTCATTTTTTGTCCCTCCCTCTCATAGCCTTCCTGTGCAAAGGGGGTGTGTATGTGGCTGTTAGCAAATGTTTCACTTTTACAAAAAGTGAATTATGAAAAAAATTATGAGGATTTATTTTAACTGGGAGAATAAATAAAGCTATTTTAGTGTCAGATAAGACCACTGGAGAAGAAAAGAATAGCAGAGACTTGTAAGAGGAAAGTATATGAAGCTCATTGCTCACAGCTACAGGGCACTCACGGAGGATGGGTAGTTGTCTCAGCCCTCTCTAGCCCACCCGTCCCCTATTGTCCCTCTGATCAGACACCAGCTTTCATGGAACTTTCCATTCTCTCAGCTGGTGGGCAATGAACTGACCATACCTGAGCAGATGACTCCTGCATCCTGGCTATGATCGCAGTAGTGCTTCCCCCAGTCCCGGGAAGGGCACCTCCACACGTGGGACTCCTTTCCTGTGCACCTCACGTTGTCCAGCCAAATGGGCCCTGATCCCGCCCCAAAGGAAGAAGAGAGAGTGGCATCGAGGGCTTTTCCACAGCCCAGCTGTCTGCACACCACGCGGGCATCGTCCAGGTCCCAGCTGTAATCACAGATGGTGCCCCAGGAGCCCTGGTTAAGGATCTCCACTCTCCCGGCGCAGTGACTGCCCCCGTCCACCAGGCGGAGCTGTCTGCTGTCTGAGGAGAGAGAAATGGGACATGGGTCGTTGACCTGGAGAATGAATAGGGTCTTCTGTCCTGTGGGACCCTCACCTGAGCAGTAGGAGGCGCTCTCCTCTGACCCTGGTGGTTCTGATATAGTCTTTGCACTCCTGCAGAAGGCAGTGGCAACCCACTCCAGTACTCTTGCCTGGACAACCCCATGGACAGAGGAGCCTGGTAGGCTGCAGTCCATGGGGTCGCTAAGAGTCGGACACCACTGAAGCAACTTGGCAGCAGCAACAGCAGCATTGCACTGGGGCAGCAGCTGGGTCTGGTTTCTTATAGCAGTGGCAGGAGAATTAATACGGTTGAAAAGTAGGAGGAAAAGTTAAAAAAAAAAAAAGTAGGTAAAGAAAGGTTAAATAATGTCTATCAGTGCTGCACTTTAAGTAAATAATGAAGTAGAGAATTAAACCTAAAATTTTCCACTTCCAGGGAGAATGGAGTTCACAGCAGGCCAATGTGTCTTGCTGGGTCTTTCTGGATACAACTTTAAAAGCTGGAAACTATTTTTTAAGAAACAGTAAATGTATTCGACATTTGTTAACACAACATGGACTAAATATGCTAAAATTCTAAAGAGTGGAGATTATTTCAATGTTAGTCCAGGATCTATAGCTTCTTTTTCTCTGTGGGAATTTGCCAATTCATTGCATAATTTAATGATTCAGAATCTGGGCTTGGACAAGCAGAGGACTACTGTTGTGACAGGAAGCCAGCATAATTTGGGGGTTACCTGATGCTGGAGAGACAAAATTAGAGTCTTGAGAGCCTCTCTCACACAGCAGGTTTTCCCCTCAAATATTTGCCCAGTATATAAGCTGTGAAGGGCAGAAAGCTAGAGATCTATATAAAAAGACTTGGAAAGCAGAGTCTTTTTCATTATTTTGGGTACTTAGCTACCAAAGAATATAGGCTCTGAACTGAAATCTCTGAAGGCCTATGTCACAGGGACAGAGAAATCAGAGGTGGACTGAGTGCTACCAAAACTGCAACCCATACTGTTATAGCTCAGTTTTAGGTTATATTTAGATATTTGAGTGAACACACCCCCTCCCCCTACCTGCCTAGGAAAACGAAGGGTGAATCCTTTCAGGTGTCAGAAAATGTATCAGGAGTATCATACTTTTTCATATATAATTTATAGCATTCAATAAAAAATGACATGACATTTGACAAGCTAGGATAACATGACAAATGACCAAAGTGAAAAAAGATAAGAGAATGCAGAGACACCTATGATAGAAATGGTGGACTTAGCAGATAAGGATTTTAACTACAATCAATGTATTTATGGGAAAAGAGAGAAGGAGAGAATAAACAGGTAAAAAGATGAAAAAATAACAAATAATCATAAATAAATAAAAATATCTAAGGAACTATTGCCAACCTAAAATAAAATATCTAGGTTTAAAAAGTGAATGAATAAGTTAAAAGAATTTTATATAGAACTTAGAATATAGTGATTTAGAGGAGTCCTAAAGATGAGAGATGAGAAAGAGAAGAAAGAGGCGGAGGAGAGGGAGATGAGATACAGAGACAGAGAGAAAGAACTGCAGAAGTAATATCTGATGATATAACAATAGAGAACTTTAAAAAAAAATACATGAAGGCATATGAAAGCCCCCACTCTTAGTAAAGCTGCTGAAAATAAAATGGAAAAAGGAAAATCTGGAATAATAACAGATTTATTTAATACAAAAGGAGGAAAAATAAGGAGACAAAAAGGAACATAAAGCAGGTGGATCAATTAAAAACAAATGGCAGATGCCAACACATCAATATCAGTAATTGCATTTACAGTAAATGGATTACGATAAAACAAAATTGACACAAATGTTACTTGCAAAATGCCCACTTTATATTATGAAAGCAAAGAATGGTTGAAAGTAAAATGATGGAAAAATGTACTAACTGCAACAAAACTGAAGTAGCTATATCAATGTCCCAGAAAGTAGACTTTAAGCCAAGACACACGAATTGAATTAAAGAGGGAATTTTCATGATTATAATGAGATGCACCTTTAATAAAGATATTTTAGACAACAAAATTCAAGAATGGTAACAGAACATAACTTTGAAACATACTTGACAGAGTGAAAAGAAGAAATAGACAAAATCACAATAAAAATGGGGATTATTACCATATCTTTTTCAATAGCATGCACACCAAACATACAAAAAACAAAGAATACAGTAGATGTACAACAACATAATCAGCACATTTAACTAAGTAACACGGAGAGCAACACACCCAACAATGCAAGAGTTCACATCACTGTAAATGCACTGGGAACTTTTATCAAAATGACCATGTAATAGGACAAAATCTTTCACTCTTTGAATTCATACAGAGTATTTACTCTGACCACAGTGGAATAAAATTAAGAACTAATTAAGAACTAATAAGAAAATATTTATATATTTCTATTTGGGGAAATTCAGCAAGATCCTTCCAAAAGCCACATGAGTCTGGGAATAAATTTAAAACTTACAAAATATTGTGAAATACGATAATAAACACAAAATAATGGTATGATAAATTCTTCTAATGAAACTCAAGTAGTGCCTAAGGGAAATTTATACCCTAGATTTAGAGAAGAGGAAAGACTGAAAGTGAAAAAAAGTAAGCTTCCAATTAAGAAACTAGATGAGAAAGTCAACAATGTAGAATGTTGGGGTTAATTTTAAAAGGATCAAAAATTAATGGAAAAGAAGGTAAGCATAAGGTAGAAACTATAGAAGAAAACCCTTTAAACGTGGCTCATTGAAAATTGATGAACACTGAGCAATACTAATGCAGAGCAGAGAGAAAATGAAGTTGACAATACCAAGAATGAAAAGCGACATCAGTATAAATCATACAGATATTTTGGTCATAGTTTTTGTGCTGGTGTTTGTTTGTGTTTTGGCTGTGCTGTTGCTCATGGGATCATAGTTTCCAGGTCAGGGATTGAACCTGGACCCATGACAGTGAAAGCCCAGAGATTTAACCCCTGGATTACATAGCTTTATTAGTACAATTTATACATTTAATGTGGATAAGTACACATAAAGTGTCAATTTCTCCACAGCCTTGCCAACACTAAGTGTCTTAAAAAAAAAAAAAAAAACAGTCATTCTGACATGTGTGAGATGATATCTCTTTGTGGTTTTAATTTACATTTCCCTGATGATTGACAATGTCAAGCATTTTTTTATATACCTATTGCCATTTGTATGTCTTCTTTAGAGAAATGTCTATTCAAGCCCTTGGCCAATTTTTTAATTGAGTTATTAGTTTTAAGTTTGTTGGGTTTTTTTCTCTTAAGTTATAGGAGTTCCTTATTATTTTTGGAAATTAATACCTTATATAATTTGCGCTAGCTTGCTTTTTTACTCTGTTGATCTTTCATTTGGTTTGCAGAAGCTTTTTAGTTTGCTATTATTGTTAGTCTATTTTTGCTTTGTTGCCTGTACTTTTGATATCATATCCATGAACTCATGAGACAATGTGCTTTTATTTTGTGATGGAGCTAAGATATCACATATCTAAAATGTAATTCCTATCTAGTGATGATGTTTCACCATCACACATAGTAAAATAAATTCAGATAAATACATAAATTTTAAATTAGGTTTTGAATATTCTTTAGTGGAACTATTAAGTTGTTTGCAGAAAATAAAACTTGATTCAATGTTATTTTGAGATGAAGAATGGCATTTGAAACATTGCACTAAAGGCAGAAGTCAAAAAAAGTAAAACATTACAGATTTGATCACATAACCCACCCATACACATACACAATCTTAAAAATATATGTAAAATATGGGGAAAATCTTACCAAAATATTTAAGAAAAACAGTAAGTGATGTTTGTTTATAAAGAGTTCTTATGAATAAATAAGAAATTTTAAAACATTCTGGAGAAAAAATATTGTCATGAAAGATATCTTAAGACAGTAATATAGGAAAGAAGAAAATATTTTTGTATATAGTGTTTGTGAAAGTCACTTAGTCATGTCCAACTCTTTGCGACCCCATGGAGTATACAGTCCATGGAATTCTCCAGGCGAGAATACTGGAGTGGGTAGCCATTCCCTTCTCCAGGGGGTCTTCCCAACCCAGGGATCAAACCCAGGTCTCCCACATTGCAGGCAGATTCTTTACCAGCTGAGTCACAAGGAAAGCCCAAGAATACTGTAGTGACTAGCCTATCCTTCTCCAGTGGATTTTCCAGGCTTAGGAATCAAACCAGGGTCTCCTGCATGGCAGGCAGATTCTTTACCAGTTGACCTACCAGGGAAGCCCTTATGTGGATAAAAAACCATGATGCTATGAAGAAAACAATACTCTCTTTTAAAATTAAGTATTTATTTGGTTGTGCTGGGTCTTAGTTGCAGCATGCAAATTCTTACTTGTGGGATCATAAGAGAAAAAAATTGTAACTGCATGTGGTAATGGATATTACTGTATGTGTGGTGATTTACCGATATGTACAAATACATAAACACTATGTTTTACACTTAGAATTAATATAATGTTATGAGAATTACGTCTCAATTAAAAATTTTAACAAACAAGGTTGGAATGTGTGGGTTAAATTAGTTTCATTCTTACCTCATTTAAGCTTCTCTGGTGGCTCAGACAGTAAAGAATCTGACTGCAGTGTAGGAGACCCGATTTTCATACCTGGGTCAGTATGATCCCCCGGAGAAAGGAATGGTAACCCATTCCAGCATTCTTGCCTGGAGAATCCCATGGACAGAGGAGCCTGGCGGGCTACAGTCCACATGGTCGCAAAGAGCACAACTGAGCAACTAACATTTTAACTTTATATCATTTTGTGGACCCAAATTAAACTCATCACATAGATTTTAAAATATCAAATCTCACTGCATCCTACAGGGTTGGGACAGACACACAGAAATAGTAAGTCACCTGCACACGAGATATAGGCTTCCTCCTTTGGAGAGCATGAAGTGTAATTCCAAGGGTCAGAAGGACACTGCCAGAGAGAGGTGTCAGTTTTCTGACAGCGGATTCCATCCACCCATCGGGGTCTAGAACCTTCCCTGAGACCAACAGAAGAGTTGAGACTTCCACTGTCTCCACAGCCAAGCTGTCTGCAGATCACGGACACAGTGATGTCTTCCATGGGGCTGCGGCAGACACTACCCCAGGTCCCGTTGTAGAAAACTTCCAGCCACCCAGCACACTGCTGGTCCTCATTCACCATCCTGAGGGCCAGGAACTCTAGGTTGAAAGGGAAGGAGACAGGACAAAGTGAAAATTTTGCTGGATGTTCTAGGTTTTCCTTTCTTCTAGAAATGGTGAACATTCATCTCTGATCTTGTTCAAGAGATACCCACTAGATGACAAGACTGACGTCGCCTCCCTTTTAACTGCCTTTGTCCATTTGTGTCTCTCTGTCTATTTCTACCACAATGGTGTAGTGGATATGAACTGAGAGGAAGACCAAACTTCATGGATGCTAGTCACAGAGGGGCAGCTGAATCCTGCTTCCTGACAAAATCTTTAAAGAATATGTCAAAGGGATGTGACGTGGATATTAGGGAGATAGGGATAATAATTAATCCCAAAATGTAAATGTCCACATCCCAATCTTTACAATCTGTGAATATGTTACCATACCTGACAAGAGGAATTTACAGATGTGATTAAGGTAAGGACCTTGGGATGGTGAGATGATGTGTTAACAATATGAGCCCAGTCTGATCACATCCTTAGATCCACTATCCTTTAACGTGGAATACTTTTCTTAGCTCTGGCTACAAAGAGAGATGTGATTCTGGATGATGGTTGAAGGCCTGCAGCATTGCTGGTCTGATAATGGATGAAGGGTGCTGTGAAGGAAGGAATGTAGGTGGTTTCAAGAAGTTTGAAAAGGCAAGAAACAGATTCTCCCCTAGAGCCGCAAAAGTGATGTGGCCCTGCTGAAGCCTTGATCCCAGCCCAGTGAGATCCCTGCTGGACATCTAAGCTACAGAGGAGTAAGGAAATAAATATATGCTGTTTTAAACCACTAATTGGTAAATTGTTAGGGAAGCAAACAGAAACTAGTACCATGGGTTTAATTTTTTTGTATGTAACTGGAGAGAGAGCCCTGCTTTCAAGAAAAACTGTAAGAAACAGCTCTGCCAGGAAACACTGCTGAGAAGAAAGGACCAGAACTTCAGCTGCTGCAGAAGGAAGTGAAAGCACCTCGTCTTCACGTCTTCTGCAAAGACAGGCTTCATGGAAGGAAGCCTCCTTCTCTGGTCCTTTCAGCATCTCTCCCTCAGCGCTCAGACCCCCGTCCTCCAGGGCCCAACCCCTCCTCCAGCCTGTGGACAGTGTGCAGCACAGACCTGAGCAGATGACCCCCGCGTCCTGCTTGTGTCTGCAGTCGTGCCGCCCCCAGCCCCGGGAAGGGCACCTCCACACGTGGGACTCCTTTCCTGTGCAGTTCAGGTCGTCCAGCCAGATGGGCCCTGATCCTGCCCCGAAGTGAGCAGACCCCGTGGCATTAAGGGCTTCTCCACAGCCCAGCTGCCTGCAAACCACGTGGGCATCGTCCAGGTCCCAGCCGTCATCACAGATGGTGCCCCAGGAGCCCTGGTCAAAGATCTCCACTCTCCCGGCGCAGGGACTGGCTCCACCCACCACGCGGAGCTGTCTGCTGTCTGAGGAGAGAGAAATGGAACAATGGGGCGGTGACCCCAAGGGTTGAGAAGGCTCTTCTGTCTTGTGGGACCCTTACCTGAGCAGTAGGGGGCGCTCTCCACTGAGGCTGCAGAGCCTGCTGGTTCTGCCATAGAGTCGTTGCACTGGGGCAGCACTTGGGTCTGGTTTCCTGAAGAAACAACAATGATCAGAAGTCTGGAAGGGTTGAAGAACAGGAAACTGAATTAAGGAAAATAATGACCACTGATGGAGCCTAAGATGAAGGCTGTGACCCAACAGTAAAGTTATTATACTCTTAGTGTTCACCTTCTCCCTGGAGAGTTCTGCTTCTGACTACAATTTCTGTTTTAACCCAAGTCTTGCTGTAAGAATGAGTTAAGTAAATTGTATCCCTGAATGTATCCCTGTGCTGTGCTTAGTTGCTCAGTCATGTCCAACTCTTTGTAACCCCTTGGACTGTAGCCCACCAGATTTTTCAGGCAAGAATATTGGAGTGAGTTGCCAAGCTCTCATCCAGGGGGTCTTCCCCACCTAGGGATCAAACACAGGCCTCCCACACTGCAGGCGGATTTTTTACCATCTGAGCCACCAGGGAAGCCCAAATCTATCCCTAAGTAAAAGCAAAACAAAATTCCTTCTGAAGGATATCTACAAGTTCTTTAATGTGTATCTTTAAAACAAACACTTATATAAAATAGATTTCATGAAAAATGGAAAGGGAAAAGGAGACATTAGAAAGAATTTCCCAGGGTTTTCAGCTGCTAGAGTTACCTGATGAGAATATATATAGCCACGGTTAAAGTGCTTATGAAATTGACAAAATGTGTGTCTTTGCAGAGAAATGATAACCAAAACCAAATACTTGTGGAGCTGAAAAACTTGTTAGCTGCAATTAAGAACTAAAGAATAAGTGTAGCCTCACATTAGCTCAACATAAACTAGAAACATCAAAATGCAAAATCAGAGGATATTCTTCAATTAATTCAGGTCACGTAGCAAGAGTTCTGGTCGTATTGTTGTATGGCAGTTTTTCCAAAAAACTTGGTTCACTTCAGTTCAGTCCCTCAGTCATGTCCAACTCTTTGTGACCCAATTAACTGCAGCTTGCCAGGCTTCCCTGTTCATCACCAACTTCTGGAGCTTGCTCAAACTCATGTCCATCAAGTCGGTGATGCCATCCAACCATCTCATCCTCTGTCATTCCCTTTTCCTCCTGCCCTCAATCTTTCCCAGCATCAGGGTCTTTTCCAATGAGTCAGCTCTTCTCATCAGGTGGCCAAAGTATTGAAGATTCAGCTTCAGTATCAGTCCTTCCAATGAATATTCAGGACTAATTTCCATTAGGATCCACTGGTTTGATCTCCCTGTAGTCCAGGGGACTCTCAAGAGTCTTCTCCAACACCACAGTTCAAAAGCATCAATTCTTTGGTGCTCAACTTTCTTTATGGTCCAACTCTCACATCCATACATAACTACTGCAAAAATCTCAGATTTGACTAGATGGACCTTTGTCAGCAAAGTAATGTGTCTGCTTTTTAATATGCTGTCTTGGTTGGACATAGCTTTTCTTCCAAGGAGCAAGCATGATTTAATTTCATGGCTGCAGTAACCATCTGCAGTGATTTTGGAGCTCAAGAAAATAGTCTGTCACTGTTTCCATTGTTTCCCCATCTATTTGCCATGAAATGATAGGACCAGATACCATGATCTTTGTTTTCTGAATGTTGAGTTTTAAGCCAGCGTTTTCACTCTCCTCATTCACTTTCATCAAGAGGCTCTTCAGTTCCTGTTCGCTTTCTGCCATAAAGGTGGTGTCATCAGCATATCTGAGATTATTGATATTTCTCCTGACAATCTTGATTTCAGCTTGTGTTTCATCCAGTCCAGCATTTCACTTGATGTACTCTTGAGTACAAGTTCAATAAGCAGGGTGACTATATACAGTCTTGACGTACTCCTTTCCCAATTTGGAAACAGTCTGTTGTTCCATGTCCAATTCTAACTGTTGCTTCTTGACCTGCACACAGATTTATCAGGAGGCAGATAGGTGGTCTAGTATTTCCATTTCTTTAAGAATTTTCCACACATTGTTGTGGTCCACAAAGTCAAAGGCTTTGTCATAGTCAATAAAGCAGAAGTAGAGGTTTTTCTGGAACTCTTTTGCTTTTTCTGTGATCCAGTGGATGTTGGCAATTTGATCAATATGAAAAGGTAAAACTTAGTAGCTGAAGAAAAAAATATGTACTTAGTTTTGCTTATGACTTTGGGTCATTAATCAGAAAAAAACTCAGTTCAGCAGTCTTTCAGTGGGGTCTTTCAGTGCTGCAATTAGATGTCACCTGGAGCTGAAGTCATTTAAAGACTTGCCTGCACTCTGGTTCTGTAAGGAAATTCCCAGAAAAGTTCTAAGGATAAAGGAACATCATGTCTTCAGCTGAATTCAGAAAGAATTTACATAGTCAGGAAGAAATGGGGCAGAAGGGGAACAGAGAAGGAAGGACACACACAGATTAAAGCAAAATATTGATATTAACATTTAGAAACCCACATACAGTTCATAAAGGAATTTTTATATTGTTTTCCCAACATTTTTATGTCTCAACATACATCAAAATTGAAAGAATTAAAAGATGAAAACAAGTCAAAGAGAATTCATTGCCAGGGCACTTTCACAAAAATACTCATAACATCAAAAATAAAATACCTAGGAGAAATCCTAGTAGAAGATGGGCAAAACCTCTGAAATTCAGGATCTAACCAAATGGAGGGATGTATTATGTCAGTGATTTGGAAAACTCAACATTGTCAATGTCAATCATCCTCAAATGTCTATGTCTACTCTCAAATTTTTAAATCTAATCTCAATGATACCCTTAAGCTTTTCTTTTGGTTAAAATGACAAGCTGATTTCTAAATTCATACAAAATACAAGCAACCAAGAATGAACAGCACAGTTGATAAGAAAAGCAACGATATTAGAGGAGTTAATATAAAGTAACTCTTGTAAATTAAACTTATTCAGACTAACTACAAAGTTTGAAATTCAGGGAGATAGTGAAGCACAGGGAAGCCTGGTGTGCTGTAGTCCATGGGGTCACAAAGAGTCAGACATGACTTAGCGATTGAATGACAACAACTACAAAGTTATGATAATTAAGAAAATGCAGTATTGGTGCAAGGATAGACAAATGATAACATGGAACAGAATAGAGAGTCTCAGATAAGACAGACATAATTGCCCTTCTGCTTATGACAAAGGCAGCACTGCAGTGGGGAAGAGTCTTTTCAGAAAAAGATTCTGAGTCAACTGGATGTCTATATGAAACCTGATCCTTATCTTACATAGATATCAATCCCAGAAGGAATGCACAATAATATGCAAGAGAAATATAGTAAAATTTCCATAAGATACTCTTAGAGAATGTTTTTAAGATCTTCGAGTAGGAAAAAAATTTTTAAAGGATATAAGAAGCATTAAATGTACAGAAAAATGTTGGTAAGTTATATTTACATAAGATTAAGAAATGAGTTCATCAAAGGACACCATTTGATTAAGAAAATACAAATAAAAGACCAAGGGTTAAACATGGAAAATAAGTAACACATATTTTCATCCAAAGACATTGTCATGGTAAGTTATAATATCATATTTTTAATAGTCAAGAACTGGAAATAACTCAGATTTATACTGTCAGTAGAATGGATCAGTACATGGCCATGTGATCATTCAAAGCATACTCTACAGTAATAAAAAAAAATAAAGTGCTACAATATACAACATCATGTGTGAATCCCAAACATAATTTTGAGTCTATGAAATTAGATACAAAAGATGAAACATATGGCATCCTTTTATAGAAAGTTCAAACATTGATAAAACTCTCTACGTTAGTAGAAGTTCGGTAAGCACTTTTCCCTGTCGAGGAGAGGGGACGACAGTGACTGTGGTGCTGGGGACATTGTCTCTGTTGCTCTGGGTTGAGGTTCATACTGAGGTCTATACTTACTGCTCCTACATTGTTTTCTATGATTTTATGTAAGCAACAATGCTGCTTAAAAATATATTATTCCCCTTAACACTTCTTGCCCTGACCTGAAAAATGAATGAACAATTAGAAGATCCATATTTCACCACAAAATCTCTGACTTTGAAGCCCGTTTAACCTCACTCTCTACTCTTGGAGACATTTCACTCCAGAAGCATCCTGTGTACCAATAGCCCTTCCCTCTCTCTTACCTGAGCAGATCACAGAGGCTGTGTTGCCATGGGAACAGTCAGGACCACCCAGAGCAGTCACAGGACAACTCCACAGGAAGGACTCAGCCCCAGAGCAGTGAAATCGGGCTGTTAGGATCTGATCACCTCCTTCCACCAAGCGTGGTCCTCCGGGGGTGGAGATGGCAACTCCACAGCCAAGCTGACGACAGACAACATTGGCATTGGCCAGACTCCAGTGGGAGGCACAGAGCGCTCTCCATTGTCCAGAAATCTTCACCTCCACCTGCCCCTCACACTGAGAGGAGCCGTTTGTCATGAGCCGGACTTCTGAGTATGCTGGTAGGAGAAGACAGAGTTTCAGCAAAATCACATGACTTTCTCACCTGAGCAGGGTGTTCACAGAGGTGAAAGGCCTGACCTGCATCTCACCTGAACAGACAACCTGAGCAGATCCACTGTGGTGACACGTGCCCCCTGGACAGGGCACTCTGGGGCAGACCCAGAGCTCAGGCTCCTCCCCCTCACACCTGAACTCTTCAGCCCAGACCCGGGCACTGGACTCTCTGAAGAGCTCATGTCCCAGGACAGACACAGCCTTGCCACACCCCAGCTCTGCACAGATGACCTGGGCAGTGGGGAGTGTGAAGTTCCCATCAGACACTGGGATCCAGGCTTCTCCAGAATACACTTCTACTCGCCCTGAGCAGGGTGCATCCCCTCCAGCCAGACGCACAAATCCTAAGAGGAAACAACAACAAGACCAGTGAGTGTTCATGGTACTGGCTTGGCAACTGGAAACCGCACATCACAGGCAGTGGAGTGAAAGTTTTTCGTTTTAGGAGTGGAGCATGTAGAGAGTCTTTGACAGTTAGCGTCATAATTGAATTTTCATGAGCAGGTTTCTAAAGAGAAATCCAGGAGGATTACAAGGTCAGTTTGGAATGGTTGAATCCCAAGAACATACATTTTGAGACTGGTTAAAAAGGTGAATTCCTTGGTCTAGGAGCCTGGAAACTACAGAGCCCAATTCAGATCATTGGAATGGCTGAATACTGGAAACATATCTTTTAGCATTGGTTGGAGAAGTGAATTTCTCATTTTGCAGCCTAGGACATATATACAGATCCAAAGACACTGTATAATATTCAGGCACTTAAACTTGAACATAGAGATATGCAGACCAGAAGCCACCCAGAGGGACGTGGGCTATGAGATTAGAGACTTAGCATCCAGACAAGCTTAGAAGCTTTCACGAGACTTGTGGGCTTAACATTCTGACCAGTTTTCTCTCCCAGAAGCTAGTCCTCAAGTGACTTAGGTTAAAGAAAGTCCTGAGGCTGGATCGATGAGGGCATGCCAACCTGTAGATGGGTGACAGCTCCAGAGAAGAAATATGGACACTATCACTAATTCAAGTTTATGGCATCACATCTTGTCTTTCTGATACTTTTTGATGCCAAAAAATTCCATGAATTCCTTCAGTGACCTCAGTGGGAAGGAAAATGAGTTAAGAAAACTCAGAGAGTCATAGAGAGAGAGTCCCAGCCATCTCTCTTGAAATCCTAGGATTTGTCAAAGAATCTGGGGGAGAGTGTGCTCTCAGTGGGAGTTTACCAGATAGCTGAGTTTCCACATTATCTCCTATTAAAGGTTTTTCTTCTCAAACAGGACTCATAGAAAATGCTAAGGGCTGATAATAATTGATTTTAATACTATCATTGTACTAACTCTAACCACAGAAAAACATGCATTCTTCTCAAGTACACATGGAATAATCTCCAAGCTAGGTTACAAATAAGCCTTAACACATTCAAAAATATTAAAATAATTCCAAGTATCTTACATGACCATAATGGAATGGAGCTAAAATTCAATAATGATCACAAAACAGGAATTCATGAATCTATAAAAATTAAACCACACACTCATATTTTAACATTGTTTTCCTATTTCTATAAAGAATGCTATTTAGATAGGAATTGCATTAAATCTATAAATCACTTTGAGAAGCACAGGCATTTTAACAATACTAATTCTTTCAGGCCAGAAACACAGAATGACTTTCCATTGATGATATTATCTTTAATTTCTTTCATGAATGTTTTACAATTCTAAAAGACGATGGCATGTTGCCAAAGAGAAGGAGGAAGAAGAAGGAGGAGGAGGAGGAAATGAGCAAACAAGCCATCATTTGGAGAGTTCCAAGTTGAAAAAGCCTCAATATGGATAAATATGCAAATATTTGTGGCAAACACTTGTTGAATAGGTTGTTAGCATACTACATCACCCTCTGCTCCTCCCATCTACCACCTAAACTGCTATCCCTCTCATTTTTCCCACTTCAGACAAGCAAACACCATTTTAAAAGATACAGATGGATGGAAAAGAAAATCAGAAAGGGTAGCTACTGCTGAAGAAGTAGGATGTAGCTGGGGTATATGGCAGGCAAGGTGGGATCAAGGAAGTTTTGAAACTAAAGGAGGAAAACCAAAATAAAAGTTCATCATTTGGTCATCAACGGAACACATTTTGAACTGGATGAAGATAACCCAATGAAAAAACTTTATTTAATTCATCAAGTATAATTCCCTGATTTCTGGGTGTGTTCTGATTATTTACTTCTGAAGTTCTTCCTGGTAAAGGACTGCTTAGTGATGCCCAACATCCAACCAAAAAATTATTAGAATTTCCAAAAGAGAGAAATGTAACCCATAACACATTTTCTTAAAAAAACAATCATTTAAAGCAGGTTCAGAAATTACAGAAATGATTGAATTGGCTGAAGAGCACCTTAAACCCCTAATATCAACATGCTTAATGAAGCATAAAAATAAACAGGGAGAAAAACTAGGAAAAATAAACAAATGAGACTTCTGAAACTGAAAAATATAGTATTGGAATGAACATTTGGATTAATTACACAAGAGACTAGACATTGCAGAATAAAAGAACTGGGAAGTAAAACACAGCAGTAGAGACTATCTAAATTGAACCAAAGAGAGTAAAAAGGCAGAAAAATATGAATGGAAACTCAATGACATGTAGGATAATATAAAAATATATAAAATATGTGTATTTGGAGATTCAGAATAAGGGATGTGCAGAAAAATATTAAGAAAAGATAAATGACATTTTCACAAAGTTATTGAAAACTGTAAACCCACTTATCCAAAAAGCTAAACAAACCCCAAACAAGATAATGAAACCATTCTCAGAAAACTTGACAATGTAATTACTGATACTCATTGGTAAACAAACAAACAAAAATATGTTAAGAGCAGCCAGGGAAGTCTGACACATTATATACAGGGAACAAAAGGATAAATATTACTTACTGACTTTTTGTTGGAGGCAATGAAAGTCAGGTGACAATGTAAAAACATATGTAAAGTATTGGGGTTGGGCATTTGTTAACCTAGAATGGAATCACCCAAGAAAATACTTTTCAAGACTGAATGAAAATTAAAATGATTTCAGGTAAATGAGAGATGATAGAATTGGAGGCCACCAGACACACACTATACAAAACTGCCTCAGAAAGTTCTTCAAGCTAAAGGGAGATGACAGCAGATGAAAACATGGATCCTCTCAAAGCTATAGAGACTGTGCTAAATGTTGATCCTCTATTAGAAGATTTAAGGCAAAAATATTAGCAACAAACTATAAGATTCATAACAAATTTATAAATAGAATGTATGACAACGACAGCACCAATGACAGGAACAGGAAAGTGGAAGAAAAGTATAGTGACTGACATTGCATGTTGTGACATAATATCATTTCAAGGTAAAATGTAATTGAAGATTAATAATTCAACATTGGGCTTTCCCGGTGGTTCAGTGGTGAAGACTCCACCTGACAATGCAGGAGACGTGGGTTCAATCCGTGGTCTAGGAAATCCCACATACCACGGAGCCACTAAGCCTGTGCACCACAACTAGTGAGCCTGTACTCTAGAGCCCAGGGGCCACGACTACTGAAGCTTGTGCACCATAGAGCCTGTGCACTACAGCAAGAGAGGCCACTGCAATGAGAAACTCATGCCTGCAACTAGAGAGCAGCCTCTGATCTCCACAACTAGAGAAAAGCCCATGCAGCACTGAAGACCCAGCCAGCAAAAAATAAAAATTACTTAAAAATTTTTAATTAAACATTATAATCACTTAAAATTCTAATACAATTAATAAATCAATACAGTATTTAAATTAAAATGATAAAATATACTCGATTAAAATAAGAACAAAGATATAACATATAGCAGCTGCTGCTGCTACTGCCGCTAAACTTCAGTTGTGTCCGACTCTGTGCGACTCCATAGATGGCAGCCCACCAGGCTCCCTGGTCCCTGGAATTCTCAAGGCAAGAACACTGGAGTGGGTTGCCATTTCCTTCCCCAATGTACAAAAGTGAAAAGTGAAAGTGAATTTGCTCAGTCGTGTCCGACTCTTAGGGACCCCATGGACTGCAGCCTACCAGGCTCCTCCGTCCATGGGACTTTCCAGGCAAGAGTACTGGAGTGGGTTGCCATTGCCTTCTCCAACAAATAGCAGGCAAGTACACTTAAACCCAATTATATCAATAATAATATTAACTGTAAATAATTTAAGTACTCCAAATAAAAAACAAGATAATCAGACCAGATAAAATAAGACAAAACAATATACTGTCTACAAACTTATATGTGTTTAAATATAAACATAGAAACATATTAAAGAGGTAAAAATTACATACCATGCAAACACAATTCAGAGAAAACTCTATATAATATCTAAATTAATATCATACAAAGTCAGACTATAAGACAAAGAATTCATTCAGAGAAAAGAAACATTTTATGATAATAAAATACAAAAGAAATTATATAGTATTGAAACTGGTGGGTTAAAAATAAAGTGATGCTTAGAAGAAAATTTAGAACCTTGATGCTTCCTTGATGATTACATTAGAATAAAAATAGAAACAGAAGAAAATGATCCAAGACTCCACCTTAAGAATCTACAAAAGCAACCACAATCATGACAGGAAAAGGAGGAATGAAAACTGAGCATAGAAATCAATTAAGAAGAAAGCAAATACACAATCAAGAAAATCAATACAGTCCATTAGTGATTCTTTTAAAAAGAACATTAACATCGATAATCTTCTAGCAAACCAATTAAGAAAAAAGAGGAACACATTAACAGCACCAGTAACAAAAGGAGGAATATCATTGTAGACCTTCCCAACATGTAAAGATATGAGATATGAACCAGTGTTACTAATTTGAAGATTTTTTGTAAAATGGGCCAAGTCCTTAAAAACACATTGCTTGTGAAACAACTCACCAAAATCTGATACAGAAAAAAAGAGAAAAATATGAGTAAACTTATTTGTTAAATAAACAGAATCCATATTATAAAAATTTTCCACTAAGAAAACTGCCAGCTACAAATGCTAGCACTTCCACGGAGCTCGGAAATGACTCCCACAACAGGATAAAGGAAGAGAGGGAGGGAAGGAATGAGGGCAGGAAAGGAAGTGTAACACAGAGGCTGTGGTGAATGTAGGAGTTGACCTGCATCTTTCCAACCCTCCCCTCCTGCAATCCTTGCATCTTCATCCCCTCACCATTTTGCACGTCAGTACTGTAGTCCCTGGTGGCTCAGAAGATAATCAAGACTCTGCCTGCAATGCGGGAGACCCAGGTTTGATCCCTGGGTGAGGAAGATCCCCTGGAGAAAGAAATGGCAACTCACTCCAGTATTCGTGCCTGGAGAATCCTATGGTCCATGGGGTCACAAAGAGTAGGACAGGACTGAAGGAACTTGGAGCACTTGCACCACAGTCCTTCACAATTTGTGTGTTCCCTCCCAGATCTTCCACCTGAACTCCATGAAATCTCATTATTTCAAACAAGCTTCTCTACATTCTCCTCTGGTCATTGTTTCCACACTAGATTTATCCTAAACACAGTACTTCACTTCCGGCAATCCACTACTGAGGCTGAAATTTCTCTTCCATACCTGACTCCTAAGGTTGAGCAGAAGAAACTCCAGGAGTTTTGGTTAAAATAATGAAAATACATGCTATTCTAATCTTATTTCTGCTACATCACCACCACTTTGACTTATCTTCACATCATTAAAATATGTCTGAAAATACAGAAAAAAACAGACCAGGAAGAGGAAACTAGTGACAAAAAGAGAAATAGAAGGAACCTGGAACTGTTCATAAAAGTGTGAGAGTATAAGTTAGAGCAATGGTAGTCAGGGTGTACAAACCACAATCAGGATTTAAATATTAGGTCAGTTCAGTTCAGTTCAGTCACTCAGTCATGTCCGACTCTTTGCAACCCCATGAATCACAGCATGCCAGGCCTTCCTGTCCATCACCAACTCTCAGAGTTCCCTCAGACTCATATCCATCGAGTCAGTGATGCCATCCAGCCATTTCATCCTCTGTTGTCCCCTTCTCCCCCTGCCCCCAATCCCTCCCAGCATCAGAATTTTTTCCAACGAGTCAACTCTTCACATGAGGTGGCCAAAGTATTGGAGTTTCAGCTTTAGCATCAGTCTTTCCAATAAACACCCAGGACTGATCTCCTTTAGAATGGACTGGTTGGATCTCCTTGCAGTCCAAGGGACTCTCAAGAGTCTTCTCCAACACCACAGTTAAAAAGCATCAATTATTCGGCCCTCTGCTTTCTTCACAGTCCAACTCTCGCATCCATACATGACCACTGGAAAACCATAGCCTTGACTAGACAGACTTTTGTTAAATATCAGAGCACTTCCAATTCTATACTTCTAAGTATATCTTAACTGGAATTAATAACAAGACATCAGTATTCTTAGGATAACATTGAGAGTTCTAATTTCACATAAAGTTTCAACATCACACACTCCATTTTCACTCAGATGCTGATTTATCAAAATATGGTAGAGACACCTGTAGTATTTCCACAAATTTATCTTCAGTTGGAACCATGATTATGACATTGTGACAATGAGGAAGGTTACCTGAGATGCCAGAAAACAGATTTGTTTAAAACAAAAGTTTCTAACTAAAATTCAAATTCACCTTGAAAATAATTATTTTTATAAGAATGATAAAGAGAATGGAAGAAAACATTTTGAAGAGATGAATAGATTTATGACATAAGTGCTGTAGTGGTCTCACAAATGCATACTTATCAAGCAGTTTTGTATGTCAGGCATACCTCAATAAAGTACTTTTTAAAAAGGAAAAGAATTGTTTCCTTAAGGGCATCAACTAGAATCATCAAAGATCTGCTGAAGGTGAGATTAGAAATGATCACTTTTCCAATGATCTTCCTGTACATAAACACACAAGAGCTGATTGGCTGTGGCTGATAAGGACCTACTGCAGATGTCTTCAGGGCTCCCCTGTCCCACCATCCCATTAGATGGGGTGGTACTATCCTAAGACCAGCCTTCTACCTTAGGGAATTCACTGTGATAACTGACAATATCTTCCTCCAGTCCAGTTGTTCTGATGTGATTAATAACCTGGACATCCAATCTGCAATTGTGATAACAACTAGAAGCATCTCTGCCAAACACTGTGAGCACCCATTCACACCCTAGTTTCACTGCTGTCTTTCCTGCATCCACCTTGGCATAGGTCAAACACACTTAGGTAGAACTGAGTACTTCTTAGGAGTCACATCAGGTCCTCTTAGCTTCAATTCAGTTCAGTTCAGTTCCTCAGTCATGTCTGACTCTTTGCAACACCATGGACTGCACCATGCCAGGTCTCCCTGCCCATCACCAACTCCCGGGGTTTACTCTAATTCAGGTCCATTCAGTCGGTGATGCCATTCAACCACCTCATCCTCTGTCATCCCTTTCTCCTCCCACCTTCAATCTTTCCCAGCATCAGGGTCTTTTCCAATGAGTTGGTTCTTCACATGAGGTGGCCAAAGTCCTGGAGTTTCAGCTTCAGCATCAGTCCTTCCAATGAACACCCAGGACTGATTTCCTTTAGGAGGGACTGGTTGGATCTCCTTGCAGTCCAAGGGACTCTCAAGAGTCTTCTCCAGCACCACAGTTCAAAAGCATCAATTCTTTGGCCCTCAGCTTTCTTTATAGTCCAACTCTCACATTCATACAGGACTACTGGAAAAACCATAGCTTTGACTAGACCATCTTTTTTGGCAAAGAAATGTCTCTGCTTTTTAATATGCTGTCTAGGTTGGTCATAGCTTTTCTTCCAAGGAGCAAGTGTCTTTTAATTTCATGGCTGCAGTCACCACCTGCAGTAATTTTGGAGCCAAAAAAAAAAAAAAGTCTGTCACTATTTCCACTGTTTCCCCATCTATTTGCAAGGAAGTGATGGGACCAGATGCTATGATCTTAGTTTCTGAATGTTGAGTTTTAAGCCAAATTTTTCACTCTCCTCTTTCACTATCATCAAGAGGCTCTTTAGTTCTTTGCTTTCGGCCCTAAGTGTGATGGAATCTGCATCTAAGGTTACTGATATTTCTCCTGACAATCTTGATTCCAACTTGTGCTTCATCCAGTCCAACATTTCTCATGATGTACTCTGCATGTAAGTTAAATAAGCAGGGTGACAATATACAGCCTTGACGTACTCCTTCCCTGATTTGGAACCAGTCTTTTGTTCCATGTCCAGTTCTAACTGCTGCTTCTTAACCTACATACAGATTTCTCAGGATACAGGTCAGATGGTCTGGTATTCCCATTTCTTGAAGAATGTTCCAGTTTGTTGTGATCCACACAGTTTAAGGCTTTGGCATAGTCAATAAAGTACAAGTAAATGTTTTTCTGGAACTCTCTTGCATTTTCAGTGATCAAACAGATGTTGGCAATATGACCTCTGGTTCTTCTGTCTTTACTAAATCCAGCTTGAATATCTGGAACTTCATAGTTCATGGACCACAGCCTTGTCTAACTCAATGAAACTATGAGCCATGCCATGTAGGGCCACCCAAGAGAGACGGGTCTTAGTGGAGAGTTCTGACAAGACGTGGTCCACTAGAGAAGGAAAGGCAGACCACTTCAGTATTCTTGCCTTGAGAACCCCATGAACTCTTAGCTTCACTGCCTCCTATACATGATGCACTTCAGCTACTGTGTTGTAAACTTCAAGACTTCATTTTCCTGCTCCCTCAACATCCCTGCAAATGTGGTGTGAGCTCCCCACTCGATTCATCAGGTACACCATTGTGATGAGATTTTCCCTGCTACAAGTGCCACTTCTGGCCTCCTCTGACTGTGACCTAGGGACATTTAAATGCACCACTGAATTTCTCTCACAGCTTTTCCTTGTGTAACTGCACCATGACTTCGGGTATGGTCACTTGTCCATGGGTCTTCACATGCCCTTGTGGGGTCACCATTGCTTGGCTGAGCCTGTTCTATTGGCACATCACCCACGTACCAACCTGATGGAGTGTGGTGACTCTGACTTTTAGGACCAATGAGGATAATAAACCTTGTTGCCTACAACCCTCCTATGACACCCCACCCCCATCAATGTAGCCACACCCTACTGACCATTATGTCAAAGAATACAGAACAATTACCATGCTAAGACTGTGTCACAGAGGTCGAATCCAGAAGCTAATCTGTATGAAACTTTTGACCTCACCTCTGCCTCCTGTGACACATCACAAAGACCCTTCACCCAAGTATGTTCTAAAGGCTGTATCCGTAATCTCAAGTCATTCTGGTAATAAGACAGAGGCTTTTCCTGCTAGAGATCCCCACACAAACCAGACAGGACTTACCTGAGCAGACTACTCCAGCATCCCAGTCGTGGGAATAGCTATCATTACGATAGTCTATAATATTAGAATGCCTACAGTCACTGACAGTTGACTCTGTCCCATCACATGAAGTATACAAAAGCCAAATGGGGCCAAGTCCTGGCCCAAAATAAGCCCCTCCAGGAAAACCAATGGCAGCTCCACACCCCAGCTGTCTGCACACTACAGATGCATCCTTCAAGGTCCATTCCAGATCATCCACTGTGCCCCATTCTCCTTGGTGCTTCACTTCCACTCTCCCCTCACAGCGGTGGGCTCCATCCTTCAGCCTCAGCTCCAGAGCTGCAAAAGACACACGACAGGAAAGATTTTAGGAGACTTAGAGTGGTATAATATTTAAAACATTAGCCCTTTGAAAAGCAAAACAGTGCATGGGATATAGTATGTCCTGACTTCTGTGGTATAAACATTCCCAGCGTGGCCAACTCTAAGCCCCCAATGTGCCATCACTGAACACCGAGCAGGAAGGGAGGCACCAAGTATTTCTCAGGAGCCTGTAGAACCAGCTCCAGGGACACCATCGAGGACAGGCCTCCAGAGACTCTGGATGCTGCCCTCCCTGTAGATGCTCCCAAGGCTACTAGGGCCCAGCTTCTCCATCTCAGTTGCAGCTCATGGCCTGGGATCCAGGGAGGAATCCTCCTTCTCCTTTCCTGTCCATAGGAATCATCTCATCCAGCTCAGGAACAGAGGCTGGGGTAATGGGCTCTAAAATGTCCTGCTTATTCCTGCCATCTTGTGTTCATGTCTTTGTGTAATTCCACACTCCAATGTACCTAGTAACATGCATCTAACAAATGGAATTTGAGGAAAGTGATCAGATGTCACTTTAGTGATTAAGTCATTAAGATGACTCTGGTTTCTGCATATAGAAAAGAGTTCATTAGTAGGAACATCATAGATGGAGACATTACCAGTGTTCAGTTCAGTTCCGTTCAGTCGCTCAGTCATGTCTGATTCTTTGAGACCCCATGGACTACAGTACGCCAGGCCTCCCTGTCCATCACCAACTCATGGAGTTTACTCAGACTCATATCCATTCAGTCAGTGATGCCATGCAAGCATCTCATGCTCTGTCATCCCCTTCTCCTCCCACCTTCAATCTTTCCCAGCATCAGAAGACTCTATTAAAAAAAAAAAGAACTAACCAGATATTTTGTGATTCTTTGATAGCTCAGTTGGTAAAGAATCCACCTGCAATGCAGGAGACCCCGGTTCAAATCCTGCATCAGGAATATCTGCTGGAGAAGGAATAGGCTACCCACTCCAGTCTTCTCTTGTGACTCACCTGGTAAAGAATCAGTCTGCAATGCTGGAGACCTGGGTTTGATCCTTGGGTTGGGAAGACCCCCTGGAGAAGGGAAAGACTACCTGCTCCAGTAAGGCCTGGAGAATTCCATGGACTGTGTACAAAGAGTCAAACATGACTGAGTGACTTTCACTTCTTCAATTCTTCAACCAGATATTTTGAAGCTGAATAATAAATGAATGGGCTTCCCAGGTGGCACTAGTGGTAAAGAACCTGTCTGCAAGTGCAGGAAATGTAAGAGACTCGGGTTTGATGACTGGGTCCGGAAGATCCCCTGGAGGAGTGCATGGCAACCCACTTCAGTATTCTTGCCTGGAGAATCCTATGGACAGAGCAGCATGGTGGGCTACAGTCCATAGGGTCACAAAGAGTCAGACACGACTGAGGCGACTTAACAGGCACAATACAATGAGGAAACTGAAGAATTCAGCACAGAGATTCAACAACAGACTTGACCAAGGGAAAGAAAAAGAAAAAAGAATCAATGTGTTAGAAGAAAGACTAGTTGAAAGCATCCAAATAGAGGAGCCAAAAGAGAATGAAAGGAATATAGAAAGCCTATATATAAAGACCCTATAAAGAGAAACAGTGTATGGACCGGAGTCATAGCAGAAGAAGTGAAGGAGAAAAGAATTAAGGTCTGAGGACTTCCCTGGAGGTGTAGTGGTTAGAATCCACCTGCCAATGTAGGGGACATGGGTTCAATCCCTGGTCCAGGAAGATTCCCACATGCCGCAGAGCAACTAAGCCAGTGTGGCCACAGCTGCTGAAACGTGTGCACCTAGAGCCTGTGGTCTCCAGCAAGAGAAGCCACTGCAGTGAGAATTCTGTGCACTGCAGCGAAAGAGTAGCCCCTCCTTACCACAGCTAGAGAAAGCCCGCATGCAACAAGGTGACCTAGCACAGCCAAAAATAAATAATTATAACCAGGTTCGATGCAAGATACTGGATGCTTGGGGCTAGTGCACTGGGACGACCCAGAGGGATGGTATGGGGAGGCAGGAGGGAGGAGGGTTCAGGATGGGGAACACATGTATACCTGTGGCGGATTCATTTTGATATTTGGCAAAAACTAATACAATTATGTAAAGTTTAAAAGTAAAATAAAATTTAAAAAAATAAAATAAAAAATAAAGAGCCAAATATAGTGACTAACACATTATAGATACTCAATAAAAGTCTATATACTTTAAAAAAAAAAAAAAAGAAAGAAAGACAGGCTGCAAATTTCCAAACATGGGGAAAGATCTGGACATCTAAGTTCAAGAAGTTAATAAGTCACCCCAAAATTTCAATCCAAAACAACCTTCTCCAAGACTCACAGAGTAAACTGTTCAAATGCAAAGAGAAAGAGAGAATTCTGAAAGTCTAAAGAGAAGAAAAAAAAGTCTAAAGAGAAGAAAAAAGTCACCCAAGAGAACTCCCATAAGGATATCAGCGGATTTGTCCAAAGAAACCTTGCAGACCATGAAGAAGGATTGGTAACATACTCCACTCTCACTCAGTGGAAAGCAGCTCCCAGGGAGGGAGGGACAAGAGAGTGCACGAGAGAAAGTGCTCCCTACAGAGTCACAGCAGATCCTGGGAGGGGAAAGGACCATCCCAGGCCCCCAGCACATCAGGAAATGAGTCACGGGGACCGGGGCAGGGACTTGGGAACTTATACATGTGGGGCTGCACATCAACTG
Organism: Bos indicus x Bos taurus; assembly: GCF_003369695.1. NCBI lineage: Eukaryota > Metazoa > Chordata > Mammalia > Artiodactyla > Bovidae > Bos > Bos indicus x Bos taurus. The sequence continues at coordinate 17,189,722 of NC_040080.1, read as the reverse complement.
ATCTTTACAAACAGAGGGACAAGTCGTTCATTGGAAGGACTGATGTGGAAGCTGAAACTCCAATATTTTAGCCACCTGATGTGAAGAGCTGACACATCTGTAAAAACCCTGAAGCTGGGAAAGAGAGAAGGTGGGAGGAGAAGGGGACGACAGAGGATGAGATGGTTGGATGGCATCACCGACTCAATGGACATGAGTTTGGGTAGACTCCGGAAGTTGGTGATGGACAGGAAGGCCTGGCGTGCTGCGGTCCATGGGATCGCAGAGTCAGACATCAGTGAGCGACTGAACTGAACTGAACTGAACAGACAAGAGGTCCCCTCTCCTGGATGCAGTCTTCTCTGCTCCCTAATGGACCACCTGGTGGGAACAGGTGAGGCCAGCAGGCAGAGCCTCTCACAGAGCCCAGTGCTAGGCAGACATGGCAACAAGCAGAGGGGAGCCCGAGAGATGGGGGAGAGGAGCCAGAGAGAGGCAGGCAGGTGTATGATTATCTCTGATCCAGTTACATGCAGCGGCCATGACACCCAGCCCTGTGGACACCCCGTGTGCTTCACAGACCAACGGACTCACTCCCTGCTCAGCAGCTCTGTTCCTCTCACACAGACAGGCTCCACCTCCCCTCACACACACACACACACACACAGCCTCACACCACTACTCACACACTCCTCACTCACCCTCACTCACCCACACTCACCCACACATACTCCTCCACACCTTATACATCACTTGCACACTCCTCACACACTCCACAAACACATACACTCTTCACACCCACATACACCCTCACACATACACACACTCACACACACACTCTTCATACCCTCACACACACACACCATCACACACTCCTCACCTGCACACATACACACACATACACACACACAATCACAGAGCCTACAGGAGCGAAGACACAGGAAACACAGGGACTCAGGGGCGGTGCTCACCACACCAGGCATGTGGAGCGTGTGGGAACAGCCCAGAGTCCCAGCTGAGCTCAGTCACTGGACCTTCCACACACTGAGAGCCACTGGGACTCCTAGAAGCTCCCTGAAAACAAGAGTGACCATGGAGGACACTTGGGCTGACCCAGCTCGATCCAGACAAAACCTCATGGCTCTGTAAAATCTGCCGTTATGACCAATGGACACCTTCCCCCCACCCCACCATAGGAGAGGAACCAGTATTCACATCAGCATGGTTCTTTTTTGGTCAGAAACACTGAAGCCAGGTTCCACAAACTCCAGACACCTTTCCCCTTCATCAAGGTGTCCTCTCCCCTGCTGTGAACCAGGACAGAGGGGCAGCTCTTACCTTGACCACCCACCATGGTGCCAAGGAGGAGGACACAGAGTCCCTGCAGGGAGAGGTGTCTGCCCAGAGCCATCCTGACCCCACGTCCTCAGGGTCACAGTCCCAGCTGCAGGATCAGCCTGTGAGGAGGCGTCAGGGTGCCAACCGGGGTCTATATAGACCCTCCCATTATACCCTCCCTCCTGAGAGCCAATAGCGACACCTTTTACCATTTCAGGCACTATCAGAGGCTGCATCTGCCCCTTTCTGAAGCTCAGACACCAATGAGCTTCTGAATCTTCAACATCGCCTTATATGAGCAACACGGTCCTTTGACTTCCTGCTTCCGTAGTCCTGAGAGCTGGGTCCCACCACTGGGACTGGGGTAGAAACAGTTCATCAAAAATCATGAGTGCCTTTCTCTCCCCTGATCACCCTGGTCAATATCTGCAGACTTGAGATCTCACAGGGTCTGGGTGTGGGATCTGTTGACCCGTGGAGAATAACTTTTGTAGAATCGAGCATTGATCTTCCCCGGCACTGAGCTCAGGGTGGAAGCAGAGAACTACAAGAAGTCTTGAAACACAAGAGTATTTATCAGGTCAGCAAAAATGAGGACCAGGAGTACAGGAATTCACAGGTGACTGTGAAGCCATGAAGTGAGACCCATCAAGTTGGGGGGATGAGATTGCAGGGTTTTTCCCCTTCTCAGAATGATCTGGACACTTGGTCCTGGAGCATGTGCCTGCGTGCTCAGTCCTGTCTGACACTTTGAAACCCCTGCACTGTAGCTTGCCAGCCTCCTCTGTCCAATGGATTTCCCAGGCTTGAATACTGGAGGGGGTTACCATTTCCTTCTAAAGGGATCTTTCTGACTCAAGGATCAAATCTGCTTCTCCTGCATTGGCAGGTGGGTTCCCTATAGGGACATTCAGACGTGTTAAATCCCTTTCCCCTTTAATGCATTTCATTTTATGTGAAGTATCTCTTTCAGCTAGTCACTAAATAATGCTGACAGAGAGGAAGAGATTGCTATTAAAGGAAACAAAAAGAAAGTAGGAGTCATCATTCAACTCTAGCCCACCAAAATAGGAGCAGGGATCTCTAGAAGAAAACATGGGGCTTCACTGATGGCTCAGCAGTAAAGAATCCGCCTACAAAGCAAGAGACATGGATTCGATCCTGGGTCAGGAAGATCCCCTGGAGAAGGAAATGGCAACCAACTCCAGTATTCTTGCCAGGACAATTCCACGGACTGAATGGCCTGGCCAGCTACAGTCCATCGTGTCGAAATGAGTTGGGCACGACTAAGTGACCTCTAAACAACAAAAACAAGAAGAAAATTATACTTTAGAAAGACTAAAGTTTTCTAAACTTCACATGTACCCCCTTTATATGCTGGAGAGTATGGTTTGATAAGATTCAGAATACTCTTTGTATTATAAAACCATAACTAAAGAAGACACAGAATATAATTTAAGGGAACAGCTCCAGAGAGATGGGGAAATAGAAAGTCTGCCTACATGATAGCTGCAGGCAGGGGGCAAAGAAGGGTGAGTGAAGCAGAGAAGAGAAAGGGGTTCATGCTGCCTGAAACCACCAATGAACCCACCTCCTCTGTTCTGCATTTAAGAGGAAAGGTGGCGGCAAGAATGGAATCCCAGGTGGGTTGAGGGGACAGATCCAAGCAGAAGGGATGATGTCCAGTGTGGCCATTGCTGCTTTGTTCTGTTTCCACTCATCAGAGAAGTCCAGATGCTCCCCCAGAAGGTACCCCAGGGATGAATAGAGAGACTGAGAAGGGGCCGTAAGTAATGCAGATAGAGCTCCCCCATCGAAATTCAAGGTCACTAATGTGCTGCCCCCTTTCCTCATGCTGCCTCAGGCTCAAGATTCCCATGATGAAGCCCTATGGTCCACCACAACCCCCACCTGACGGCCCCCCTCACCCTGACTCCATCTTTTCAGCACAGACGTGGAAGGAAGCATCTGTGACACACAGACCCCAGGGTCCCCACTGGAGCTCAGAGACAGCTTCAAGAGCCACCCATGGCCCACCTTAAGGTCTCAGTAGGGCCAACACTGAGGGCAGCTGCAGGTTAGTCCACAGCCCTGCCACATCCCCCACAAGAGGGACCCCTCATCCCAGTCAGCAGACACAGCTTCTCTGTCCCGCCATGCCTGTTCTTCATACTTGAGATGGGAAAAAGACAGTTGAACACATGCTTTTATTCCTCTAATATGCAATATTTACCCATTATTGATTTAAGTATCACTTCCTTGTCATCTGTCCTCTCATACTCAAGCCCCATGACTGTACCTGACCCCATCTCCTTCTATATCTGGACATTTAACACGTTAACTGATAAAAACTTACTATAAATATCAAAACCAAAATTTATACTCAGTTGCTGAAGTAAGACCAGGATCTGCTCAGTCACTAGAATTGATGCTCTACTCCTCTCTGGGCCCAGAGTCATCATTCCTTACCCAGTTGTGGAGTCCACACCAATCACCAGAAACCACGAGCCAGACAGGGAGGAACATAGAACGTGCTTCCTGAGATCCAGTCATCCCTCCCACAGGATGGCACAGAGATGCATTTAGTGAACCAGGGTACACATGGTCTCAACTTGGGATGGAGATCTCACAGGTAAGATGCTGTTAGCAGCTCCAGACCCTTTATAGAAAGGGATGGGCTATAAGGAGCGGCAAACTCAGGGCTGGCAGCCTGTCCCCACGCACCCTCTACCCCAGAGCTGGGGTGCAGGGTCAACATGGACCAACTCACCCTCGGATGAAGCTACATCTTTCTGACACATAAAGAAATCTCAGTATCCAATCTCATCAAAGATTTGAAGGAGGAAAGTTTTAGGGAGGACACTAACCCAGCTGTGTCCACAATGAACATGAGAGAGTGCAGTACAGGGTCAGGAAAACAAGGCTCGGGAGCCAGGACTGCCTGGTCTTGACTCACAGTTTAGCCACATGCCAAGTGCAGGCCTTGAACAGGGTTCTTACACTCTCTGATTAGTAAAAGGAGGGTGATGATCCCACCAAGACGACTGATTTTGGTGAGGATTAGGTGAGTTGGCATTAGCATGTGATATTACAACACTAGTTAACAGTAGTACATGTGCTGATGCTGATGTGCTCAGTCGTGGCCAATGCCTTGCGAACCCATGCCAGGTTCCTCTGTCCATGGAACTCTCCAGGCAACAGCAGTAGTGCATAGTAGTAGTAGTATGTACTACTGTTAACTTGCTTTCCTGATGGCTCAGATGATAAAGAATCTGCCTGCAATGCAGGAGATCTGAGTTCAATCCCTGGGTCAGGAAGATTCTCTGGAGAAGGAAATGACAACCCACTTTGGTATTCTTTCCTGGGAAATCCCATGGACAGAGGAGCCTGGAGGGGCTACAGTCCATAGAGTCGCAATGAGTTGGTCACAGCTGAGTGGCTAACACACATACTTACACATGTAGTAGTAGTAGAGAAGCAGTGTTAGGGCATCTCCCACCATCTCATCCCAGGAATCCCAGGACTCTAGAGCAGGAATTCAATTCTGTGACCTGGAGCCTGACTGAGGCTGTCAGAACTCTCCCAGGAACCACATGCTGTGATGGTCATTGGTGCCAATCAGAGTTGTGAGTCTTCCACACATCACTCCTTCTCTCTGTGCCCCATGTAACTGCTCAAGAACCTCGACCTTACCATTGGTGAGCTTTTGTGAATTAAGTTGTTTACTTAATCATTTTACCTTATAAACTCGAATATACTTTTTGTAAAACATTTTGTAAAACATTTTGTGTCTAATTCACCTCCATATCCCCAGTGTTTGGCTAACTAAAAATCGTAATGATGTCTCTTGTATACCTGAATGAATGAATGTCAGCCTGGTATTTTACACAAATCATTTCAATCAAAAAGAAATCTTTTGAGAAATAATTTAATTTGTTGTGAGGATGTAACAGCACAATGCAAGCTGCATCATTTGTTTTAATGATATTTCAATACTGTTAAATGGTATGAGCTATATATGGTTCACTTCAACACCTTTATGCAATGAATGCAGTAAATTTCAATAACTAGAAACAACCTAGCCCCAGTACAAGAGCAGTGCTGAGACAGCCAGTTCTAAACATGTATAAATGCTGCAAATTTCTTTGTATATCTGAAGATAAAGAAGACAAACCACAGAACACTGACAGGTGAAGACCATGAAGCCTCCTGTTCTGGTCTTAATCAGATATGGCCAAGTGGTCAGGATGTTTAAGTATTTATCATTTGGCATATTTTCAATTCAAACCACACACAACTGTAACAGGAAGAAATTTGTTATAAAAAAATTTAAACATCTTCTATGTTGAATTAGAAGTACAGAAGTAAAGAGCAGAAAGAATCTTGTTCTTTTACTTAGGCTAACTATTTGTCCTTATGGATTGTGAAGCAATACAACATGTAGCATTATTATCCCCAAATCACCATGAGAAAATGGTGGTCAGAGGTTCAGTAATCTCTTTGCTAGGAAAGTTAATAATTAAACCTGCTTGCTTGAGGAAAATTTCCTCAGGACCAATCAGACAGACTAAAATACAAAAATTTTTTAAATTAAAAAAGAGGTATACAACTCTAAAGGAAAAAATTTAACTGAGTTGTTAAACCAAAGCATTGGAGACCCCTTCACCATCTGCGTTCCTTGCATGGATGGGACCAAGGTTAGTAAAGACTCCTTTACCAAAGACCACTTCATCACAAGAGCATGAAGGAAAGAGCAAGGTCATGAGCTGGCTGAGGTCCAGCCCATCATCTCTGTTCAGCCCATTACAGTCTATAACCAGAAACATCGAACAGAGTGTGGCACTGAATTGGCCTCATTCACTCCTCCATAGTGCAACACCAGATACCCAGAGACAAGAGCAGATCAAAGCTAAGAAATCAAAGACAAGCAGATTCTAAGTGGAGAGCATGCAGACAAAGGGTATTCCCTGCTGCTGTCGGAAAGAAGCCCTCCCACCCCAGGCACCACCTGTGGGAGGAGAGACAAGAAGATGCCTCCTGAAAAGAGGAAAACCAGTCTCAGCAGGGAGCTTGAACTAGAAATGACAAGACAGTTATTACCATGAACCCGAGCTAAGTTGAGGGATAAATTTTAAATGGGAGAGTCTGTGTAAACTTCATGGAAATTTCAGTCCCACACAAACATCCCTTGCTAGTGCACAAGATGAAATCGGTGATAAATATAGAGAATATTACATTTATGTATATTTCAGTTCTAGAGGACACACTTTTAAGCCCATTACAGAAAGAAAATTCATAAATCTTCTCTTGTTTTTAAAAGCACAGAGTTGTCACCTCTGTGAACTCTTTCTATTTCCTCCAGCTCAAAATTACTGCTGTGTTTATTTAATCTGTAAAACCTTGCTCACTGTCTCTAAAGTGGGGGCTTCTTGAGAGGAAGTATTGTGTCTTACTCTTCAATATCTCTTTAAAGTCAAGTAAAGACACATAGAGAGAGCTTAACAAATAGTGGATAAAGAAAGAAATGAATGAATAAACAAATGCTGAAAATCACCCTGCAGTTAGTGATACTGAGTGGGGAGGGTGGTGGGGACATGGGAGACACGAATCTGACTACTCCCACTCAGCACAGACAGAAGTGCAGTAAGGAGCCAGAGACACATCAGACAAAGGAACCAGATACAGAAGGCCTTCTTCAAATCCCATTCTGGGACGGTCTAATGACATTTAATTTCTGCACAAAATTGTACCTCAGAAACTTCACCAAGGCAAGAAAAAAAAAAAAAAAAACTGACAGCATTGCTACCAGGAGTGGCATCAATAGTAATATTCATCAAATAGCTGTTTTTCTGTCTCCCAGTGACTCATTCTGGCCAATGAAACGTGGGGTGTTGTCACCTGTGTCACTTCTGAGTAGAGGCATGAAAACCCCATGCGACTCTCTGGTTTCTCTCTTTCCTGCCCCAGAAGCTGCGTGTTCCACATGGTACACGTGTAAGCTAGTGGAGCCTCACTGACCACAGCACGTTGGCAGGTTGGTAATGAATGTGTGTATGCATGTGTGTGTTCCTTCTGAGATTTGGGAGTCAGTTGTTCCAGCATCAGAACAGAGCCTATTCTGAAGACGTGAAAGGAAGACAAAATCTGTCCCATGAAGCAGGTACTTTTCTGGATCTCCTCTTCCTTCTGTGTCTTCATCCCAAGCTGCTCCCTCAGGTCTCAACTTGATTCCTCTTTGGGGCTTGGTTGATTCCTAGTCACCATCACTGATTGACCAACAACTAGATCCAAGCTTCTGCTTAAGAGCATCCACACCTGGTGCAGCTCCTCCTCCTTTACATCAGTCTGTGCTGACAGTTGTGCTTCCATTTCCCCATTTTTGTCTCTGAGCATCTTGACCTTCATCCTTAAACAGCTCTCCTTTGCTCTGAGTTAGTCAGTTCATCTTTCATCTTATTTTTACATTCTACCAATCCTGTACTAATGAAAAAGCAGCATGTACTTTCCAAACCTCTTCTGTTTCTTCTTGATTTCCAGAACAAATCTGATTCCTGGATTTAGTTCTCCATGTAGTTCATTAAAGGCTTCACCTTTGGGTAAGAAATAATTTTGCTGATTTTTTTTTCCCTCAACTGAAGCAAATGGCACATTCAAAACCTATCTCCTTGTGACCATGTAACCGAAAGGTATGTGTGAGGGGTCCGGCTGCTAACCGCTCAAAAGCCAGTATACAGGCCAGGTTGGTGGAAAGAAAGTTTGTTATATTTCAGATGCCAGAAACTGGCGGGGATGGTGGTGGACATCTGTACAAGGGCCGACTCCACCCACCCCATGACAAGAAGAGGGTGAGAGCTTCTATAGACAGAGCCGGGGTGGGGGAGGTTATATGCAGAAACAGCACAGTCATCTCTAACAGTCATCTTCAAATTGGTCATCAGTGGTCTGATTAGCATCATCTTGGTGGTTTTCAGTTCAGTTCAGTCGCTCAGT